>NC_080578.1:93057320-93358883 GCF_029962835.1 Magnolia sinica
TTAGGTTTCAGGGAATCGTCCTTCTCGGGATGTTTGTTATTAGTGTTTTCTACAGCATGTACCTTAGACGAGGTATTCCCGTTATCATTTTTTCTATCGCGGTTACGGGATTCTTCCTCAATCCTGAGGTGTTTCTGGATTTGTTCCAGTGTGTAGTCCTTGGTTTTATGCAGCAACTTCTTTCTATAGTCTTTCCACATTGGTGGTAATTTGGCGATTATAGCCCCGACTTGGAATGATTCAGGAAGATCGATTTTTATCACTTTTATTTTGTTTACTATTAGCTGCAGTTCTTGGATTTGGGGCAGTAACGGTTTATTATCTACCATGCTGAAGTCAAAATACCTGGCAATGAGAAACTTGTTGGTACCTTCTTCTTCAGCCTTGTATTTGAATTCCAGAGCGGCCCAGATCTCCTTTGCTGTTGATGTCTGTTGGTACACATCGTACAGGCGGTCGGAGAGAGCGTTCAGAATGTGTCCTCGACACAAGAGTTCGTCTTCGGCTCTTTTGGTGCGGGCAGCTACTTGTTCAGATGTGTCTTTATCAGATGCTTCAGGTAGTGTTTGCAAATTTGGATCTAATATGTAATAGATCTTCAGCACCGTCAGGAGAAATTTCAGCTTGTCTTGCCATATTGTAAAATTGGTTCCATTGAACCGATCAAGACGTATCAAGTCCTGATTCATCAACTTGATGAATGAAACACTGTCAGCTTCCATCAGGAAATAACGCTTTAAGATTGTTGAAAATTATACAGATTAATGTATTTCTATATAATGTGGAAACCAAAAATTTCAAAATAATCAGAAATCAGGACAGGCTGAAGCACGTCTGAAACGCTGTCCTTAAAGCGTTATTTGCCTCTACTCAAGTGAATTGAGTACGCTGATAGATTACAGGCAAATAACTTTTAGGATACGACGAGCCTAGAGTGGGTCTGCGTTCAGCAAACACGAAGGCCCACCAAATAGAACTCAATTATACACTTTTTGGCAGTATTACAGTATAAAGGAAAAAATTCTATGAGAAGAAGAAAAAAAGAGAAAAAGTAGTTTCGACTTCTGCACAAGTCAGTTCAAATCTTCAGCCACTGGTTCAGTTGAACCGTCCTAAACCACACCACTGGTCTGTTCTTCAAGCTAAGGTTTAAGCCTTGCTACGTTGCTGGAAACACTATAATATATGAGTGGAGAGAGGCTGGCTGTCTTAGTTCGTATGGTTTTGCTGGAGTGAGTTGAGATGGATTGGAAACCCATTCAGGTCTTCCTTTTATAAGCTATGGTGGCTAGGGGGTTATGGTCTAGAGACTTAAATTCCATTAAGCCATTTCTGGCTGTTGGAAAACTAGCCGTTTTATGGTCTTTTTCTTACTGTTGTGCATGAGCCATTAAGCTGCTGCATGCTGACTGTGTGAGACAACAGCTAGCCGTTTTCTAGCTGTTGGGCTAGCCATGCAGCAGTTACAGCTAGACCCTGCACTAATGGCTCAGCTGTTATAGTTTCTGTTGCAACAGCTCTTTTCAGTCTCTCTATTTATACTGAGAGATTTCTCTCCCAGTCCTTTAGTCTCTCTGCTAACTAGCCACCAGCCATAGCCACTTAGTCGCACTGCGACTCACACATGTCTCGCTCCGGTTCACTCAAGGTCGCAAAGGAGCGACCCTCTGCGACACAATGCGGACGTGCGAACTGCAAAGTGCACCACTAGGGCCTCTACAGCCACACTGCCTCACATGTCCACGCCCGAGACTGAGACCGAGACCGAGACCGAGCCCGAGCCCGTGCCCGTGCCCGTGCCCAAGCGCGAGCGCGCGCGCGGGTGCGCACTGGAACACCCAAGGTCCATAGTCCACAAACTAGGTGGGTAAATATTATAATGCTCCACATCCTTCATATAAACCACAGTTTTTTCTCTTCTCTTTTCCATGTGGGACTATTCCCAAAAATCCACAGAAAAGTGTTTTTCAAAACAACTTTTTATATTATATATTATTTTATTATTGAAATATATTTTATTAAAATCAATATTTTTTGCAACAAGTGTTTTATCCACGCTTTTTATCATTTTTTTTTTCAGATCATTGTAAGGTGTGAGCCAAAAAATGAGGCAGTTACAGGGCTTAAGTGGACCACAAAGTGTGGATTGAATTTCCACCGTTAAAAACTTCCTGGGAGATGGAGAAGTTTCGTATGAAGCTGATATTTTTGTTTTCACTTCATCCACGTCTACGTTAACTTATGAATAGGTTGGATGGTTAAAACACATCACGGTGATATTTAGAAAGGTTTCAACGGTGGGTGTCATTATCACTCGGCTTCCTTTGGTGTAGTCCAATGGAGCCATGGACCGGGTGATCAAGGGCATGAATAAAACACTTATATCATGGTGGGCTACGAAGATATTAGATTTGAGAAAATCAATTGCTTAATCATTTGCTTACGTTCATAACTAGCAGGTGATAATAAGAGGGTGGGGTTCTTTCAATGAATGTGTTATTTTGTACCTTTTATAAGAAATGACTTTCAGAATACCAATGCAAATCAAACAAAAGAAAAACTTAAATTCGATTACTAAGAGTGACAACAAGAATATATCTCTTAAAAAAATTACTTGATATTTTAAAAAAATAAAAATTAAATTAAATTAAACGTATAAGCATAAACTTGGAAACAACTAAAGATTATGGCTAAGAATTATCACTATTGAATTATCGTTGCTCACAGGATAACTCAATATTTTTTTAAAAAAATAATAAGATAAATTCGTTTGATTGTTGCGTTGGATTGCGTTGATGATATTGTTACTTTGTTGAATTTTGTTGTGATTTATAAATCTTTTTTATAACTTATTCCTCGAGATCCTTCTTCCATTTATTCCAATAGTTACAACAGTCGAAATGCCTTTCTATATTTTTCTCTTGTTATGTTTCTCTTTTGCAATTGTTCCTCTTCTGAATACTTATCAACCACTTGTTTCTTTTTTGTCAGCCAAAGTTTTATTTTTATTACACTCAGTCGCCCAGCTCGATTGTACATCGACCATAATATTCCATAATATTCTATTGACCATCCCTTGACGTATAAAAGTAAACTTATGCCAGCTGTAAGCCTGTAAAATGCGCTCTAAATCTTTAAATAACTTTTTTATCCACTTTTCATGTCTTATACAATATCACATGTCATTCCTCTATTGACTTTCCTAGAATTGCCAAAACTAGGGTACAATAGACACATACCATTGAAACATTCCTAAGGAGGGGAATATGATCCAAAACTTTGGTGGCCCCTGAGAAGTTCTTAATGGTAGGCATTTGATCCACTGTACGATACACTTGAGCCTTGGATCTACGTCGTTTTTGGGCTCATACTATAAAATGAAATGGAAAAAATGAATGCACAGTGTGGGTAAAACCTTTGCCTCATGATGGGCCCCACATTGAAACATTAACAGTTGAAAACTTCCCAAAGCCACTATCATCCTTACATGTCATCCTGACTGTTTGTGATGTTATTAACACTGGGATAAACTTTGGGTGCACCAATATCATCCCGATTTGAGACTTTTATGGCCCCCACAGAATTTCCAATGGCAAGAGTTCAATCCACACTGTTTCCTATTGTGTGGCTCACATGAGTTTTGGATCTTCTTGATTTTTAGAGTTATGTACTATTGTGATGTTAAGAAACTGATGGATGAAGTAGATTTCTGACAGGCATCTTTTTCAGCACCATATGGCTACTGACCACAAAAACATCCTGTGGTCGCCCATAGGCAATCCGTGTTCGTTATTTACGTCCCTATACGCTATTGCTTGTGTGGGGCCAAACATGTTATTTTTTATTTAATCCAACCCGCCCTATTACGTGAGCCCCGATGATGATCATGTAATACTTTGGATTTTTGCTGACTTGAAAATTGGATGTCTTTGAGCGTTACCTTTTGATTTCTCAATTTGAGTGCATGTCCATGTGGGTATTCATACATATTTGGAACCAAAATGAATGATTTTGGTCCACGAAAACCGCTCGACCGAGTAATTAGGGTGATTAAGACCAAATCATCGTTTTGTTAATTACGAATAAGGTCGCATTCACATTAAGGATTTTTGACTTTAAGGCAAAGATATCCCCCTCAAGCTTCCACCTGACATTTTAGATGATTAAATATATATGTTTGCTATTTGGTTAATAATATGCTCGATGAAATACTTGAGTGATATGAAATTCCTAATATTTGAACTCTTCGATGTCAAATGTTAAGAAATGTTAATATAAATCAAATTGTGTTGATGTATATTGAATTGTATATGTGTTCAATTCTTATGTGTTGATATAGGTCAAATTGCATTGGCGTTGATTAGATTATACTAATTCATATATATGTTAAATTGGTATACTCTATTGTGGGATTGAATTTTCAAGTAATTATGCTTATATAGTGTTAAATCCAAATTGTTATGATGGTGGATCGAGCTCTACAAATTATTTAAATAAGTAGATGACCCACTTCGGGGTGGCTATCTATGGTTGATCGAAGTTAAATACGAATGATCAGTAGTAGTTGGAACTATATGGGATGCCCTACACGTAATGCCGGTTTTCCCAAGGTCTTCCATAGTCAATCGCATAAGTCTAATATAAGGCTTAATCATTCTTATGTTTGGTGATTGTATAACATTTAATAAAATATAAGATATCACTATTACCTTTGATTTAAATCTACTCATAACTATTAGTGTGTTATGATCGTATAAAGACTCGTAAGCCGAGAATGGTGGTATGGGACACCATATTCGAGTTATCAGCTTATGCCGAAATAACGAGCATTCCGATAGTGACCAATGAGCATTAATGGAGGTGAGAGATTGTTATTTGAATAACTTTATCAAATACCTGGTCAATGGTTGCGTGTTAGAGTACCGTTCAAACGACCTAAGCGTAAATGGAATTGGGTGAAGAGTCATTTTTCTTTATATCAATTTAGTTTTGAGTGACATGCCTGCACATTTAAATTGATTATTCATACTCAGTATTTGGGTGACGACCCTTATTATGTTGATTCACATACTATCGGGCATCATGTCGTACCTTTGGAATTATTAATTTATGAGATATAATGGATGATGCCTTAATTCAGATCAAATGACACTGATGAAAAGTCTTTACGTGCTGCAACGAGCCACGTAATACAGATAATGACTCGTGATACAATTGTGGTATCTTAGCTTCATTAATCTGTTGTATGGAGTGAGATTAATAATCACTTGACTAATCATGCATATCCTAAAATAGGTAGTTTGTGAAAGGCGTAGGAGTCGCTTGTTGATGGAGTATTGACATTTTGCAAAATAGGTATTGAAGTCGCTTGTTTAAGGAGTGTTAGATTTTGAGGATCATGCATAATCACATTATAGCATTCATGCACCTAAAAAGGCCTGATATAAAATTATTGTTTTGTTATGTTATCATTACCAATGCTTAATTGTATTGATAACATATGTAACTTTCTTAGTATCTGTGCGCTATAGGTAACATACTTAAGAGTATTATATATAGAAATATATACTTGTCGTAAGCCTTCTTATTATTAAAATGTCTCAAATATAATCTTAGAAATATTTCTTCACTACGTTGACATTTGACCTATTCTATTTAATATATGTAGATAACTCATGAATAAGACCAGTTAGTGATGTGCTTGAGGCATCCTAGCAGATCTCTAACTTCTTCCCGCTTAGTAGCTATAGTTTTTTGTTCACGTTGCATTTATATTAATTTGTATAATTCTCATATGAGTGCATACCACGTTTGAAAGTGTATATTTTTATATTAGCTCTATATTTTTTGGTTTTGTTATCTCTACTTTGTTTTGGATACACTAAGTTGAAATATATGAATCTGATTAATTATGTGTATGAATTGAGCGTGAACCCAAATAAAAATATACAGCATTTCTCTTAATTTCATACCAAAGAAATCATAATTAGAGTACCTATAATCAGGTGCCCAATTTCAGGGTGTAACCAATCACGTGCTCAAAAATCTATCATATCCGAACATATTTGAGCCACACAACCACTAAAAATCTCCAGGCTCACGCGGTAGCCCCCATGTGATGGTTTGATCCGCTTACGTGAGTTTTGGGACTATCAAATTTACATGAGGCCACCTGAATGGACATGTTAGATGCATGCGGCATGCACCACTACTATATAAGCATATTCTATTAATACAAAATGGCAGTGGCTACCGATTGTGCTTTGCGGGCCCAACATAGCATGTGTGTCCCCATCCATCCATTTTTCTAGATTATTTAGTGTTATCGTCCCATTAATGAATAAATGAGGATAAATTCCAGGGAAAGAGTAGTGATTGAATACTCACTTTTTAGAAACTTTTTAGGTCAATAAAAGTTTTGAATTAAGCTGATATTTGTGTTTTCTATTCATCGGTGTGTGATCTAATCAACAGGTGGATGACATATAAACATTTCACCGAGCCTTACCAAGTTTTTACCGGTGGGCATTCAATCTAAATTGTTTTCTTGTGGTGAGCCGTCGGTAGCTAATCAGCGTCCGTTTGCGAAATAACCGGCCTCTTGAATGTTGATCTTTTACTTTATTGAAATACGGCTGCCGGATCATGATATAAGCCAACTCTCCATGGTAGGCTGTGGGCCTGACAGTATTTCTTGTCCATCTAGTTTTCTCTACTGTAAATGCGTATTTAAAATATAGACCTAGAGCTTCTGATCTTTCCCATCAAATCAATGCCAGTTAAAGCAACGGTCGAAAAATCGAAATAGGCTAACGGTCAATATTCAGTGCGAGAAAATGAAAGAAGCTTATAGGTGATGAAGGCCACGCATTCCCAGTCGGCACATCACCGTCGATTGATGGCCCCACCATGTTCTGGTCTCACCAGCTCTGTCGTACCATCTCCGGTTTTGGTAACCTAACCCTGTCTTTCACCGACACTCGGAGCGTCACTCTCGAAATGAGGGCAATATCGTAATTTCATAAACCTTGACGTACCCTCTGCTTTATGGCACCCGAATCCTATGCAACGTCCTACCCCCGCCCGTCTCTGGCCCCAAATGGGCAGTTCTGTGGGCGGGCCCACCGTGATGTATCTGTGCATCCAATCCGTCCATTCCTTTTCTAAGATCATTTTAATCAATAAATTTAAAATTAGCGAAATACAACGATCAAATGGACCACGCCACAGATTACTATTGCATTTAATGCAACTGGCATTTAATGCAACCAAGCTTATTATTTGGTGTGGTCCACTTGAGAGTTGGATCTGTCTCATTTTTGTTATTATAGATTAAAATGATCTTAGAAAAGGAATGAACGGCTTGGATGTACAGATACATAACGGTGGGCCTGCCCACAGAACTGCCCATTCGGGGCAGAGGCGGCGGGGTAGGACGCAATCCACGTCCTGCAACAACTGGCGAGTAAAACGACCGGAAACGGATTGGCTATCGGTGCTCTGTGGGCCCCACCATGATGTATGTTTTTCATCCATTCCGTCCAACCAGTCTTCCAGATAATTTTATGATATGAGCCCAAAAATGAGGTTGATCCAAATTTCAAGGACCGCACAGAGTTGATTGAACGCCTACCATTAAAAACTTCTTGGGGGCCAAGAAAGTTTTGGATAAAGCTGATATATATTTTTTCCCTTTATCCAAGAATGTATTACCTAATCAACAGGTTAGATGTCAAATAACCATTACAGTGGGCCTTTGGAGGTTTTTAATGGTGGAAATTCAATCACTACTGTTTTATCATGGTGTGGTCCACCTGAGATTTAGATCTACATCATTTTAGTTTTGAAGCCCTAAATTTATATTTCAAAATGGATGGACAGCGTGGATAAAAAAACATACATCATTGTGGGGTCCACATAGCACCGACCACTAGCCACCCGGCCGGGCAGCGTCACCAGCCAAACTGCGTCCAAAACGACTGGGTCGCAAATGTTGTATATGTGAAATCTAGTCCGTCCATCAGGTTCTATCCTAGATTCTAAGGCTTGTGGAAAACAATCAACTGGATACACAGCTCAAGTGGGTCACGCCATTGGGAATAATGGGCATCGGATGCTAACCGTAAGTTTGTCTGCGGTGCTGCATGGTGTGCATCTGTCATCAAACACCAGACTGAAGTGAAAATACGAAAATTAGCCTCGCCAGAGTGTGAAATCAAACGTTTTAGGAGCAATTTTATATTGTCCCTATTGGTGTGGCCAGTAAGAGTGTTTCTGTCGGGTGATCATTTATATCTACGGTTCAAATAGTGTTTCTCGCCTAATGGACGGAGTAGATTTATGTAAAAAATACGGTGGACCCCAACGATTGAGTGTTTTTCGCAGCTGCGTGAAACATGAACAGTAGACGATGCCGGTAAGCTTTGTCTGGCCATTTGTTTGCTTGCAGCGAACGAGTCGCCGTTAATTGCGACCACCGCACCCATGCAACAAAAAAGTCCGTGGGACCCACCGTGATGTGTATTTTTGTCACATCCAATTCGTCCATCATGTGAGCCAGCTTATGGTAGGACGTGAGGCAAACACTCAGGTTGATACAAAACTCATGTGGGCCATACCACAAGGAACGGTGGAGATGGGGACTCTATCATTGGGCCCACTCAAGTTTTGGATCATGTCCATTTTTTTCGTTATTTCTTCATCCTGGTGTAACTCTCTGCTTATGAGCGGCTAGGATGGACTGTAAACATCACCGTGTCCCAAGGAAGGTTTTAAAGGTGGGCGTCCGCATCCCCACTGGTGTGGCCCACTTGACTTTTGGATCGGGCTTAGCTTTATGCTAACGTCATAACATACTTCCCCAGAGAGGATGGACGGTGTGGATGACGCCCACACATCACGGGACCGACGTAGATTGCCTCCTGAACCTGTCACCAGGATATCCCTGGTGGTACGACTCTGTGGGGCCCACTGTGATGTTTGTGTTTTATCCATGCTGTCCATCAGTTGTTCTTGTTAATTTCAGGGCAGGACTCAAAAAGGTAGACCACATCACGCAAAGTAATAGGCCATAAGGACAATGATGCCTACAATTGAAACCTTCTTGGGCCCACCATTATATTTATTTTGTTAGGAAATACGTAAACATCAGCTTGATCCAAAACTACTGTGCTCCTGGGAAGCTTTCGACAGGAGGCTTGTAATTCAAATTATTTCCTGTAGTGTTGGTCCTAGCTCCAACTCATTTTTGGACTCATACTCTAAAACGAGCCGGCAAAAATGAATGGCTGACATGAATAAAAGACAATTGTCAAGGTGGGCTCACAGAGTCGTGCCACTCCATGTCCCTATTTGTAGGAAATGTGTCCCACTTTCATATGAGAGTGTTAGGGCGTGTTTGGGGCATGGTATTAGATGGGCTTAGGTGGGATGGAATTCATTCTGGTACTGTGACAATTCCACCCCATGTCTGAGTGGAAAAGCCTGGAATTAGATCAAACTGAATTGCATTGGGTCCGTGCTAATTTCACTTAGTATTAGCAAGTTGTGTAGGTTCAACCATAATGTGTGGACTATATCCACACCGTCCACCCATTTTTCGAGATCATTTTAGAGCAGGGGCCAAAAAATCAGGCAGATCTAAAGCTTAAGTAGACCCCACCATAGAAAGTAATGTAGATTGAATACTTACCATTGAAGACTTCTTTAGAGCTACATAAGTTTTGGATCTGCCTCATTTTTAAGCCTATACCATAAAATGAGATTACAAAACAAATGAATGGTTTAAATATAACACGTGTGTTATTCTTAATAATTTCAAAGGATGATGTATATATCCATTCAATGTATCACCATATTACCAGCAAAGCATGAAATTAAGCTTATCCATGGCAAGAGGGGACAATCCCTGCAATGGGGTAATAATTATGTTTTTTTGAATCCCATCCCACCTAATCCTTCCCAATGCTATGCCCCAAACATGCCCTTAATGGGATGGGTCGAGAGAACATGGATGTAGTGTGCGTGTGTGTGTGTATGGGAAATAATTTGCTTAAGAGCAACATGATGCTTTTTAGAAGAACGTGCTGATGAGTAAAGGCAACTAAAGGCAATGATGGAGATTAGAATTATTGGCCCAATGTACGAGTGTACATGGATGAGTTCCTAAACTATAGTATTCCTTCAAATCCAACACATGGACGTAGATGGAAGGGAATTATAAGATCTAACACATGGGTGTAGATGAAAGGGAATTATAACGGCGGGATACAACCTAAGTCGGTCTGGCACATACACAGGGCGACTGCTCCTGACACTATGCTAAGGGTCCCCTGCTACTAAGCATGAAAAAACTAAACTAAACCCAAGTGCAGACAGCCATTGGCTTGATAGCATTCTTGCTAAGGATCCAGAGATACTTTTCTTCTAATATGCTCATCCTATTTATAGGCTCCAAAGAAAAGATAATAATTGCCCATCCACGTGTCTTCACCAAGCAGTTACATTTTACCTACCATGATTTTACCTATAAACGTGCACCTTAAAGTTAAGGTAGCTAGGATAACCACTTATCCTCATCTAATGAGATTAAAATACAGAAAATGTCCAGGGTTGAGCCATATGATTCATATGGATTTTGGTACAAAGGACTCTTTTTATTTTTCCATTGGAGATGACCAAGGAAAGTACATAATAAGTAAATTATATGCATTGTATACATTACGGTAGGCCTGACACATCACACGAATGTATATCAACCATTGTATTCTATCATATATAACAACTTTTTAACCACAGACTCCACCACTAACATGAAACATGCCTAACCCTATAAGGTAGCTTGTAGAGAACACATGCAAGGCATGTAATCACCTGATAGCTTTTAACCTAACGCGTTTGGTAAGAAATATTATGGGCTAGAAATGATAGTGATGATTAGGGCTGTCAATACCTCAAAATTAGACCTAAATGTATAGTAATAATGACCTAATGTATAGTAATAATGATTATAAATATCTTTACCTCCCTTCGGTCCACAATGATTAATGCGTTCTATCTATTTTACCATATAATTTTAGGGGTCGAACTTAAAAATAAGCATATCCAAAGATCAGGTGAACCACACCATAGGAAATATGTGAATTGAACCACTGTTGAAATATTCTTCAGGGCCACATAAGCTTTTGAACAAGCTGATATTTGTGTTTTCCCTTTATGCACGTAAGTGTGATTTTACCAACACGTTGGATGACAAATAAACATCACTGTGGGCCCTAACAAGGTTTCAACGGTGGAAATCATTATTCTCTCTGTTTCCCATGGTGTGGTCCACTTGATATTTGGACATTCTTAAATTTTAGACTCAACCCCTAAAATGAGCTGGAAATATATGGATGGATGGGGTGGATAAACCACATACAGTAACGGTGGGTCCAACAGAATTTAACGAGTACCATAAAAATGTACTGAGTAACTCAGCAGGCAATTAGATTTCCTTCCCACGCTCTTGCTCTCTCTTGAAGTGGGGCCCACGTGATGTCTTCATCAGCCCGCCTTTCACGCTGTGGTAGCCCTCCTGTGCGTCTTAAAATGGGCAATGTTCGGAACTTTGAAAGGTCATGGCTTGATATTGCAGGACCTATTTGTATGTACATGTAGAGCCAATGGTTCGTTGATCTGAGCCATCCATCTGATGGGATGGTGGATGGTGATTGTCCTGGAAATCTTCCATATTGGAATTTCCCAACTATTACAATTGAAAAGGTTAAGGTGGAAGAACTGCAAGAATGGTGAACGTTCAGGGTAAAAAACTCCCAAGCACCCAAATGCTAAACTCTTCTAATTGAGACATTTTCAGAGAATATATCATCCACATCGGGCAGCATCAGATGGATGCGATTTGTGTGGTCTTATCAACAGGTTGGATGGCAAATAAACATTAAAGTGGGCCTTGGGAAGTTTTTAATCGTGGGACATTCATTCAACACTGTTTTCCTGCGGTGTGGTCCACCTGAGATTTGGATACGCTGCTCATGCATTAAAATGATACATCATGGCGGGGGCTCACAAAGCTTTGACACCAGCTAGCCGGCTGGTGTTTGGGTAACTAGCCAGACAGCGTCTCCATCATATCAATGGTTTGGATCACTAATGGGCTCCCTTGTACGGAATCCATGGGACACGGTTTGGCCAGTGATTGGTGCTACGTAGACCCCACTATATTGTATGTGTTTTATCCACGCAGTCCATCTATTTTGAAATATAATTTTATGGCGTGATCCAAAAATAGATAGATCTAAATCTCAGGTGAACCTCACTATCAGAATTAAACATCTATCATTAAAAACCTTTCAAAGTCCACTGTAATGGTCATTCCACATATAACCTGTTGATTAAGCCATACAGACTTGGATGAAGGGAACATCAATGACATCATAGTGGGGTATACAGAGCACCGACCATTAGCCATTTGCCAGTGACAGGGCGAGTAGCTGATCCGTTTCCGAATCCAAGGTGCATACGCGGGGAAACGGATTGGCTACTACCCCTGTCACTGGATAGTGACTTTCAAAAAGAATTAGCACGTCTCGCCAGAATACCATCCAACGTATCGAAATAGAATACGTCCTGACTCTCCACCGTTGAAACCTTCACAAGTTCCACAGAAATCATAGACCCGCTGATAAGGTCACATGGATATGTGGATGAAAGGAAAACAGAAATATAAAGCTTAATTCAAAAGTCATTTGCTGTCGAGAAAATGTGGTCCACTTACTTTAAATAGGTTTAATTTTGGAGTCATACCTTAAATTGATGGACGGCGCGGATGAAACACACATCACGTTCAGCCCCACAGAGAATGCGCGCTAGGTTAATCCACGTCCGTTGAAATAGGACCATTGGATATTTGTCAGTATTAACCATCCAATAAATGTCCGCCGATCTGATTGTTAGATAATCAGGACGCGGATTGCGTCCTACCCCTGGGTGATAATCCGTCCGGGTAGGGCTTTTTGGGGCCCTCCGTGATGTAGGTGTTTTATCTACGTCATTCATCAATTTTCTCGGATCATTTTAATTACGGTTGTAGAAATGAGGCAGGTCCAGGGCTTAACTGGACCACAAACTGGGGATTGAACCTCTACCATTAAAAACTTCTTGGGAGCTGAAAAGTTCCGTATCAAGCTAATATTGGTGTTTTAGCTACATCTACATCTACATGATCTTATGAATAGGTTGGATGGTAAAAACACATTACAGTAACCATTAGAAAGGTTTCGGCGGTGAGTGCTATTATCACTGCAGCTTCCTTTGGTGTGGTCCACTGGAGCCGTGGACCTACTCTTTTTTTTATTCTTTTTTTCTTTTTTTTTAATCATACCTTAAAATGATATGAGAATATCGATGAATGGTGTGGATAAAATACTTAGATCACGGCAGGCACCGGGAGCCCTGCCCGGACGGTAGTGGGGGTAGGACGCAATCCGCGTCCAGATTATCAAGCGATCTAACGTTTGGCTCACGTTGCATCTAAACTAGGACCTTGACATTTTAGTTTGACTAAATTGCATGCCACGTGTGCAATTTCTAAGTAATTACAAAGGGAAGCGAATTGGCTGGTGTACCACACATCAGCTATATACTGCTGTAGGTACGTGTCGTGCAAAGACGAGCACTGGCGCTCCACGAGCTCCGGGTTGTACGAACGGTTCAAAGGAGATCAAAGCTACATGGCCCCATAGTGATTTATTTATTATATCTGCACCGTTCATCTATTTTTAGAGATCATTTTAGAATTATCTAAAAAATTAATCATATCCAAATAACATCTGGACCACACCACAAATAGCAGCGGAGATAATGATTTTCACCGTTAACAATTTGTAAGGCCCACCATAACTTTTATTTTCCATCCAATCTGTTCATAAGGTCACAAAGACCTGAATTAAGAGTAAAAACAAATTTTATATTGATCCAAAACTTCTATGAACCCGAAAAGGGTTTCAATGGTAGACATTCAATCCCCCACTGCCTTTTGCCGTGTAGTCCACATGATAGTTAGATTTGTATTATTTTCTGTCTCAACCCTTAAGACGAGCGCGCCAAATGAATGAGATGGTTTGAATATAATACATACCTCGTGATCGGATCTACAGAACTTGCTGACATAAATATAGCAGCTATATTGTGAGGTACACTAGCCAATCCGGTTCCATTACAAAGTGCCTGCCCATCATCTATCACACTGCCAGAGTATATAAGTTTTTCTCAACAGTATCATGGACCCCTGTCATTTGGGAAGAGGTCCCACGTCTGCATCTGCCAGTAGACCACCTTCGTCTCTGACCGTTGCAACTCGCGAGGAGCAAAAGGCAAAGGTCAAGATGTGAGATGTTGGGAAGAAATTCTACGTACTCCAGGGGACTGAATGATAGATCATGCGCATGCATTAATAAACTGTAGATGGAGCGCTCGCGTAAGTCAAATTAAACCGTCTAGATAGTGGATCCCTCTTTAGATGGTTTATAAAACAGGAAAGGTACTTGCTCTTTTGGAGCAATGGCTACTTATATCACACTACAATGACCAGAAGCCAAGCCACAACAAATTCTGAGTAACCCTAATTCATGACACATATAATGACAAAACAGTCTCAACAAAATAGAATAACTAAACAATAAAACAAACAATCACTAACACGTTATTTAACATGAAAAAATTCTTGTAAGAATAAAATCATAATACAAAGTGATAGAAATTCACTATAATCAAACTCTCGGAGTTTATACTAACTCACTCTATTCAATTACAGGTCACCCGATCTCTCCTTGTGATGCGCAACCCTAAGAAACTTTAGCCTCTTAAAAAATACCATTCTCAAGCCCTAATAAATGTTGAAAACCCTCTCACCTTGCAAAAACTCTCACCCTCAGAAAAAACACTCATAATGTTATTTAACATGATTAAGCCTTAATCTCAATTGAACTTAAATACCTCGACTTATACTAATCCATGTATATCGTCAGTCAGACCAGCACATTGTCAGTTAGACTGACATCCAATTGTCAGTCGGGCCGACTCAAACCGACAAACTCTCGTACGTTGTTGGTTGGATAGACCCTTTATCGATTAGACCAACAATGTCCTACTTCCTGCTCCGTCCAAGAGAACCTGTCACACTGTTGGTTGAATCGACAATAGCAGAATCCAAAGCATATACACAACAATCTCCACATTGACTTGTATTTTGCCAAGTCACCCTAAAAACCTTTCGTGCTAGCCTTCACATTGAGCGTAGACCACTCCTTGCATTCTTCACCTAGAACATAGCTCCATTTGCACCCCTGTGCAAAGGTGTATGATCTCATCAATCGCTGGAGAGATTGATTAAGCCTAAGCTGTGCTTGAACTTCTCTGTGGTCACTGGCTTCGTCAACATATCCACGATATTCTTATTCATATGAATCTTCTAAAATAAAATCTCCTATGAAGTAATGAGCTTATGTGTCCTATGGAACCTTATATCGATGTGCTTGGTTTGCGTATGATACACCTGATTCATCGCTAGATGGATAGCGCTTTGACTATTGCAATGCAACTAAAATGCCTCATGCGTCAACCCGAGTTCTTCTATCAGACATTTCAACTACAATGCCTCATTTGACACCTTCGTCGTAGCCATGTATTTTGTCTCGGTTGTAAATAACGCCATTATGGATTGTATCATAGATCTCCACATATCTATCCACTTGTAAATGTGAAAACATATCTCCACATCATCTGCATAATCTGAATCTACGTAGCCTACAACTCCACCTAAAGTTCCATGTCCCTCGAACATTATTCCAGTATCGACTGTGCCCATGAGATACTTGAGAATCCACTTGACAACATTCTAATGCTTTCATAAATTTGTTATATACCTATTGACTACACTAACTACCTATGAGATATCTGGCCCTGAACAAATCATTGTACATATAAGACTCTCTGCTCCATTAGTGTACGAAACCCATAAAATTTCTGAGATCTCTTCTTCTGTATTATACATGATCTAATTGACAACTTAAAATGACCTGCTAGAGGCATGCTAATTGGATTAACACTTTCTATATAGAACCTCACTATCACATTCCGCACATAATATTAAAAGCTTGTTTGGCTAGAAAATTTAATATGAAGGATTTGGGTACCGTTAATCAAATTCATAAGATGACTGTTAAAGTTGTACATGAATCGAATTGAGTCGAGGTTGGCATAGCTCGGCTTGGATTGGCTCAACCAGTAGTTAACCCTATCTCGAACTCAACTCGGCTCGGTCCTCGAGCTTGACTAGCCATCTCGGATCCGTTCAGTCAGCCTCTCGGGCTAGTTCGAGCCGAGTTTGAGCATGTGTGACCTTTTCTCAAATACATAGAGTGCATTTTCAATTTCTTACACAATGCAAAACAGTAACAACATTTTATAGGTATTTCATCAAACACTTGGCGAGCATCATTAAAAGTAAGATATGAGAGCGGTCTTATAATGTAAATTTTTTTAGTGATTTGTTTTGTATCCAATCCCTCCTTGCCACCAACCAATTCCACAGAGAATGTACACACCCAAAATAACACTGCATTGAGTCATTTCATTAAACGCTCGGTGAGCAGCATCAATATCAAAATAATCGAGTTACCGAACCAATTCAATCCGAGTTAATTCGAGTTGAGGTTCGACCCGAGTTGAATCGAACTCGAGTAAGCTCAAACTCGGATCGAAATTTTTTCGAGCTCCAAAAATGAGAATGACTCGTTCCGAATCCAATTTCGAGCCGACGTAAGTCGAGCTTTTCCAAGTCGAGCCGAGTGAGCTGACCAAGCTAACTCAACTCGTGTACAACTCTAATGACCGTACTTAGAGACGGAAAAAATATGAAAGTTTATATAACCTAGAAAGGTTATGTTAAAAGAGTTATACGCCACTTCAACATGCAAAATTCTAACCCATTCAATACTTCATTCCTGTTGGTTGGAAGTTTTCTTCATATCAATGTCCTAATACAGAAGCGGAGAAGGAAGATATGTCTCAAGTACCATATTCATCTGCGGTAAGGAGCCTTATTTTTGCTATGGTATGCATTAGACCAGGCATTATGCAAGCAGTGAGAGCAGTCAGTAAATACATGGCAAACCCATAGAGAGATCATCGGACTACTGTGAAGTGGATCCTTCGTTACTTGAAGGGTACTTTTGAGGCGTTTTGTAACGTCCTGGATTTTCACTGTTTTGGATTTCTAAAAATCCTTGAAAATTTTTCTATTAATTAACTTATAATATCACTTAATAACCATTAGCACTCAATGTTAGTTTATACAAGGGTGGTACCAGTAAAGAACCGCACAAGTCCGATTAATCAACCGTAGGAAGCCAACGAATCCGCCCGATCACTTGAACATCAGGTATAACCCCATGATTTACTCACATAGGACCCAAATCTAACCGACGCATCGCTAACTAATTAAGAAAATTATGAGTAAATTAAAGATCTAATCGAAGCCGAGTCAGATAAGGCCCAGATCTTGACTAATTGACCAAATCAACCTCATTACTCTTTTAGCCTAAAACCGACGGTTTAGAGTAATTATGATCAAATCTCTACTTTCAATAGCTATAAATAAGCCACACTATGAACATAGTTAATCCAAATCCTAATTATTATCCACGAGAAATCTCAATACCTAATTCATTTCAGAAATGCCTCGATTTTTCGAACAAGCTCTAAACTGCTCGTTGGTAGGCCACTAGTTCCAAAACTATAGAATAATGTCCATCTTACTGGGCTCGACATCTATCGCGGGAGTCGGACCTGGGTACTGTCCAGAACCGATAAACTTGAGTCAAAGGACGAGTGCATGAGAAGTACAAATACCCTAAAGGAAGAAGCTGAAACTTAAGTGAATTGAGTCATCCACTTTTATGCAAAGTTGAGAATTTCGGACCTTCATTCTATGACCAAACTTCACACGTGGAGTAAGGATATTTTTCTACTCATATTCGTATAGCCGTGACCCCGATCAACCATCAGTGACCGTTGAACAGACTTCTAATCATATCTGTCTATCGACGTATCCAAATGGTGGGCCAAACATGTCCATACGTAGATCATCATTAGGGCTAACTATATTATGGTGTATATCAATATGTATACCCTATAGTGGGCCCTAGAGACTAAAAAAATCTCACATAGGGCTAGTATAGCAAAAACCAACCCTTGGACCATTTGCACCAAATCTGGCATTATAAAAGGGCCTCATTTGGGCACCCCCTCTCCCCATACGAATTTGCATTAGAGCAAGAGAAAAAAAAGGGAGAAAGGGAGAAGAAAAAGAGAAGAAAGGAGAAGAGAGAGACCTTGGGGTGTGGGTGTTGGTGCACCTCCACCCTCTCATCCTCTCTTTAGCCGCCTCACCGTAGCCGGAGTTGTCGTTGGAGCTTTCCCGACAATGGTTGGATGTAAGTGTTGAATTTAAAATATAATTTAGGATTTCAATAGTTGTTTATCCCAAATCTTACAAGTTTGTATGCTTATTTAGGCATTTCAACAATAATTTTCTAACACTATAATCCTACGGGCACCGTGGATCGAGCGGTTCGTCACAAGGTACGGACTATTATCCTTACGTGGCCTAGCACCAATTCTACTATAAGTTTAATGATTATGAATGTTAGGATGATGTGCTTGAGAAATCTATAGAGAGAACCTAGTCAAGACCCTACATGATAGGTCCCCCTAAATTCTATGAAATGATTGAATGTTGTTTATTTGTTCTTCAACAAGATTAGGTTTAATTTTCGTGTGGCATGTTCATCCCATATATGATTTTAGTATAACCTTCCTTGTGGCATGTTTGATTGCATAAAATCCTTGTTGTATGTTGCTACTTGTAGTAATCCTTGTTGTATGTTTGTGTTATGAATGATGTATAACTCTTGATCTTTTCAGTAACCCATCACAACACACATGCACATTAATTTCGTATTTTGTTAGTAGTTGCATTGTAGAAAAATTTAGATTTTTTGTTTAATGTATGAGAGTATGACTTCACTCTTGTAGAAGATGAATCCTAAATTGTTGGAATATTATTGAATGTCATAAACCCCTGGGTTGGTCAGGGAACTGAAGTGGGAGAAGGTGGTCCCTTTGGTAGAACCATCCTGCGGCTAAACCGGCAGATTTAGGCAGATGCGAGTGGGCGACAGTAGTTGGACTATATGGGTCGCTTGTACTCGATATCGTCCATCACGTACTCGCCTGAACTCACACGGTCTAGTTCGTTTACTGACCAACCATGTTTATTAACCCTGTCTACTCACACCTGTATGGAATCTGGAACACCCTTCAACCATTGAAGCCCATTGATAACCATTTGAAACTGATCCACTGACTCAAGAGCCGGGCATGGTGGAATGGGACACTGTGTCCGAACTGTCGACCTACGCTATGGTGACAAGCCTCCCCGTAGTGACCGTGAGTGATTCCTCTTCTCAGCACTCCCCATGTGCTTGAAATCAGGGATGAGGAACCCAATAGGATTAAGGATTGCGGGGTCTTAGCCTTGCACGTTGAGGGGCCTTGGCCTCACAGCCAGTTAAGGGCAATGATACGTGAGGTGTACTAGTTTCTCCAATCTGCTGGATGAATGGAATTGACTAAATATTTGGCTAACATTATCCATACATCACATTAGTTAGGATTTGGTGACTTGACAGTTAAGGTCGCAATGAGGGTGGTTAGTCATGCATGATCGTTAGAAAAAGTCGCTCGAGGGAGTGTTGTTGTGAGGGCATATATTATATCATAATACATGCATATGCATTAACAAGATTAGTTAGGAATCTGTGAATGTATGTCTTGCACTAAATTCATTATATAATTGATACTTATTGTGACTTAACGCTAATAGTAACTACTGAGTTAGCTACTCACTCCCACTCTGGGACGGTGTTTTAAAACACCAACCAGCCCATTTACTAGATGCAGGTGAGGCGGAGCTCGATGAGCCAAGCAAGGTGAGCATGGATAGGGAGGAGGAGCTTCCCTGCTTCCAGACTTTCGGTGGATCTTTTTAGTTTGAGTTCGGGCTACCGCTGGGTATGGATCAGGGCCCTAGTCGCTTTGGGTCATGTATAGGTGGGACTATTTCCCTATTTAGATGATTTTGGATTCGTAGTTTGGATATTTTTATATTTAGTAGCAATTATTACTACTTTGTGACGTACTTATGCTTCATGCCTTGCTAAATCCCCCATTGTTTATGAGATCATCTAAATGTAATTAAAATATGAAGCCCATTAGGGCACTCATGGCACCTGAGAATTCGGGAGCTGAGTTCCTACACGGTCCCTAAAAACTCGGGGTGTTACACCTTTATTTATTATAGTGGTCAAAATTTAGAGTTGGTTGGATTTGTAGATGTAAATTATGCAGAAGATCATAATAAAAGAAAATATACTGCATGTGGTATTTTCTCTTTAGCCGTGTAACACCCCGTACTTTCCAGTACTTGGGTGTTACCGTATAACCAAGCTTAACATAAATACAAGCTAGGCTTAAGTAAACACTTACGTTTCTCCTAGTTTAAATCTGACCGTTGAAAAACAGTCCACACCTATATATTTAATGTACATAAAGTATTATGAAAATAATATTATATTAACTAAGCATGATGGATAACAATTGTACGGAATATAATTGAATTATAAATATCAACGTAGTATTAAATATTTTGTACAAAAACTATGAGATATTTTAATAAGATGGTATATTATTTAACAATGAGATTTTAAAAGAGATATTGTACAATTTTCAATCCATACATATGTAATAGGATATTGTATATTGGGAATTATATATTAATAAATACGTGATTAATAGCATGTAAATAGTAGCATGTTAATATTAGAAATTATATGTATATATGCATATGAGATTTTAATTATTTTAATTATAAGTAATGTACAAAAGTAACGAAGTCTTTATTAACCTAAACCTAAACCTTAACCTAAACCGTTAACCTATAACCTAAATCAAAACCTATAACCTATAACCTAAACCCGAACCCATTATCAAATCCCAAAACCTATAACCTAAACCGAAACCAAAACCTATAACCTAAACCCGAACCTATTCTCAAATCTCAAAACCCAAACCTAAACCTAAAACCTAAACCTAAACCGATAACCTAAACTCAAATCCTTAAACCTAAACCTAAACCTAATCCTATAACCTAAACTCAAATCCCTAAACCTTAACTTATAACCTAACCTAAACCTATACTTATAACCTAAAACTATTCTCAAATCCCAAAACCTATAACCTAAACCTAACATTTCCCTAAACCTATAACCTAAACTCAATTCCCTAAACCTAAACCTAGACCTAAACCTAAACCTATAGCCTAAACTCAAACCCCTAAACCTTAACCTATAACCTAACCTAAAACTATACTTATAACCTAAAATTATTCTCAAATCCCAAAACCTATAATTTAAACCTAACCTTTCCCTAAACCTATAACCTAAACTCAATAACTTAAAGCTAAACCTACACCTAATCCTAATATCAACTCCCTAACCTAAACCTAAACCTAAACTTGAAAACCCAAACTTAAACCCAATCTCGAACCTGAACCCGATTTCTTAAACCTAAACCATAGCCCATTCTCAAATCCAAAAACCTATAACCTAAATCTAAACCAAAACTAAAACTTATAACCTAAACCCGAACCTATTCTCAAATCCCAAAACCTATAACCAAAACCTATAACCTAAACCCGAACTCATTCTCAAATCCCAAAACCTATAACCTAAACCTAAACCTTAACCTAAACATATAACCTATGACCAAAACCTATAACCTATAACCTATAACCAAAACCTATAACCTAAACCCGAACTCATTCTCAAATCTCAAAACCTATAACCTAAACCTAAACCTAAACTTAAACCTAAACCTATAACCTATAACCTAAATCAAAACCAAAACCTAAACCTAAAATCTAAACCTATAACGTATAACCTAAATCAAAACCTATAACGTATAACCTATAACGTATTACCTTTCCTTAAACCTTAACCTAAACCTATAACCTATAACCCAAATCAAAACCAAAACCAAAACCTATAACCTATAACCTAAATCAAAACATATAACCTAAACCAAAAACCTATATCCTAAACCCGAACCCATTCTCAAATCCTATAACCTAAACCTAAACCTAAACCTAAAACCTATAAACTAAACCAAAACTTATAACCAAAATCAAAGCCAAAACCTATAGCCTAAACCCGAACCCATTCTCAAATCCAAAAACCTATAACCTAAACCTAAACCGTTAACCTATAACCTAAATCAAAACCTATAACCTAAACTAAAACCAAAACCCGAACCCATTATCAAATCCCAAAACCTATAACCTAAACCAAAACCAAAACCTATAACCTAAACCTGAACCCATTCTCAAATTCCAAAACCCAAACCCAAAACTAAACCTAAACCTAAAACCTAAACCTATAACCTAAACTCAAATCCCTAAACCTAAACCTAAACCTAATCCTATAACCTAAACTCAAATCCCTAAACATTAACTTATAACCTAACTTAAACCTATACTTATAACCTAAAACTATTCTCAAATCCCAAAACCTATAACCTAAACCTAACCTTTCCCTAAACCTATAACCTAAACTCAATTCCCTAAACCTAAACATAGGCCTAAACCTAAACCTATAGCCTAAACTCAAATCCCTAATCCTTAACCTATAACCTAACCTAAACCTATACTTATAACCTAAAACTATTTCCAAATACCAAAACCAATAACCTAAACCTAACATTTCCCTAAACCTATAAGTTAAACTCAATTCCCTAAAGCTAAACCTACACCTAATCCTAATCTCAACTCCCTAACCTAAACCTAAACATAAACTTGAAAACCCAAACTTAAACCCAATCCCGAATCTAAACCTGATTTTTTAAACCTAAACCATAACTCATTCTCAAATCCAAAAACCTATAACCTAAACCTAAACCTAAACCAAAACTTATAACCTAAACCCGAACTCGTTCTCAAATCCCAAAACCTATAACCTAAACCAAAATAAAAACCTATAACCTAAACCCGAACCATTCTCAAATCCTAAAACCTATAACCTAAACCTAAACCTTAACCTAAACCTATAACCTATAACCAAAACCTATCACGTATACCCGAATCCATTCTCAAATCCCAAAACCTATAACCTAAACTTAAACCTAAACCTTAACCTATAACCTAGATCAAAACCAAAACCAAAACCTAAAACCTATAACCTAAATTAAAACCTATTACCTTTCCCTAAACCTATAACCTATAAGCTAAATCAAAACCAAAAACCAAACCTAAAACCTAAACCTATAACCTATAACCTAAATCAAAACATATAACCAAAACCAAAACCAAAACCTATATCCTAAACCCGAACACATTCTCAAATCCTATAACCTATAACCTAAACCTAAACCAAAACCTATAACCTAAACCAAAACCAAAACCTATAGCCTAAACCTGAACCCATTCTCAAATCCAAAAAACCTATAACCTAAACATAAACCTTAACTTAAACCGTTAACCTATAACCTAAATCAAAACCTATAACCTAAACTAAAACCAAAACCTATAACTTATAACTTAAACCCAAACCCATTATCAAATCCTAAAACTTATAACCTAAACCGAAACCAAAACCTATAACCTAAACCCGAACCCATTCTCAAATCTCAAAACCCAAACCTAAACCTAAAACCTAAATCTAAACCTATAACCTAAACTCAAATCTTTAAACCTAAACCTAAACCTAATCCTATAACCTAAACTCAAATCCCTAAACCTTAACTTATAAACTTGCCTAAATCTATACTTATAACCTAAAACTATTTTCAAATCCCAAAACCTATAACCTAAACCTAACATTTCCCTAAACCTATAACCTAAACTCAATTCCATAAACCTAAACCTAGACTTAAACCTAAACGTATAGCCTAAACTCAAATCCCTAAACCTTAACCTATAACCTAACCTAAACCTATACTTATAACCTAAAACTATTCCCAAATCCCAAAACCTATAACCTAAACCTAACTTTTCCCTAAACCTATAACCTAAACTCAATTTTCTAAAGCTAAACCTACACCTAATCCTAATCTTAACTCCCTAACCTAAACTTAAACCTAAACTTAAAAACCTAAACTTAAACCCAATCCTGAACCTGAACCCCATTTCCTAAACCTAAACCATAACCCATTCTCAAATCCAAAAACCTATAACCTAAACCTAAACCAAAACCAAAACTTATGACCTAAACCCGAACCCATTCTCAAATCCCAAAACCTATAACATAAACCAAAACCAAAACCTATAACCTAAACCCGAACCCATTCTCAAATCCCAAAACCTATAACCTAAACCTAAACCTATAACGTATAACCTAAACCAAAACCTATAACCTAAATCAAAACCAAAACCTATAACCTAAGCCCGAACCCATTCTCAAATCCTAAAACCTATAACCTAAACCTAAACCTATAACCAAAACCAAAACCTATAACCTAAACCAAAACCAAAACCTATAACCTAAATTTGAACTCATTATCAAATCCCAAAACCTATAACCTAAATATAAACCTTAACATAAACCTATAACCTATAGCCTAAATCAAAACCTATAACCTAAACCAAAACCAAAACCTATAACCTAAACCCGAACCCATTCTCAAATCCAAAAACCTATAACCTAAACCAAAACCTATAACCTAAACCCGAACCCATTCTCAAATCCCAAAACCTATAACCTAAACCTAAACCATAAACTAATCCTATAACCTAGACTCAAATCCCTAAACCTTAACCTATAACCTAACCTAAACCTAAACTTATAACCTAAAACTATTTCCAAATCCCAAAACCTATAACCTAAACCTAACCTCTCCCTAAACCTATAATCTAAACTCAATTACTTAAACCTAAACCTACACCAAATCCTAATCTCAACTCCCTAACCTAAACCTAAACATAAACTTGAAAACCCAAACTTAAACTCAATCCCGAACCTGAACCCGATTTCTTAAACCTAAATCATAATCCATTCTCAATTCCCTAAAGCTATAACCTATAACCTAAACCTAAACTTATAACATTTCCCTAAACCTTTAATTTAAACCTAAACTTAAAACCTAAATATATTCTCAAATCCTTAAACCCAAACCTACACCTAATCATAATCTCAACTCCTTAACCTAAACCTAAATTTGAAAACCCAAACCCAAACCCGATCCCGAACCCGAACTCAATTTCCTAAACCTAAACTTTAACCTATAATCAAGTTCCCAAAAGCTATAACCTATAACCTAAACCTAAACCAAAACCTATAATCTAAACCTTAACATATAACCTAAACTTAATTATAACCTATAGCCTAACCTTAACCTAAACCTATAACCTAAACCAAAACCAAAACCTATAATCATATGGTGAGACCATTTCTTTTGTGTCAATTTCATTCATCTTTGAGTTTTTTTAATTAATTAAGAAAAAAAAAGTGGTTATACGTAATGTACTTCTTTCACTGTCTTTATTTTTCCCAATGAGCATTCTAATTTATGAATGACATTACTGTTTGTAGGATGATGGAATATACGAAGCTGTTGAAATTTCAGGGTGAAGTCGAACACATTTCTCTAATGAAGCCAAAGATTTGTATTTTCAGCATTATTGTAATTATAACTGTAATTGATTGTAATTATAATTGATTGAATGAAGGATTATAATTGTAATTGATTGAATGAAGGATTGTAATTGAATGAATGAATGATGTAATTGATTGAATGAAGGATTGTAATTAAATGAATGAATGATTCTAATTGAATGAACAAATGATTTAATTTTTCAATGTACAAAATAGCTACGGATATTGACCGTAGCCACTAATCAGATAGGTGTAGCCTTTTCAATTTTAGCATATTGCTACGGACTTTCAACTACAAATAATATCTGTAGCTGTTTGAAGTTTTCGCTATAGATATAATTGCTACAAATTATATCTGTAGCTGTTTAACCTATAGCTACGGATTCTAGACCTATTGTTACGGCACTTACGACGATGGTCGTGTTACGGACTAGCTATGGACTAAAACTGTAGCCATAGGTCTATGGCTACAGATTTTATCCGTAGCCTTTCCCCCTTTTTTTGGTAGTGACGGTTAAACAATTTGTAGGGCCGAACATAACATTTATTTTCCATCCAATTTGTTTGTAAGGTCTCAATAGAAAAACAAATTTCATATTGATTCAAAACTTTTGTAGCCCCAAAAAGGGTTTCAATGGTAGAAGTTCAATTTTCCACCTTTTTTTTTTTTTTTGCAGTGTGATCCACTTGATAGTTAGATCTGTCTTATTTTTTGTCTCAAACCTTAAGACAAGCTCGCCAAACGGATGGGCGGTTTGGATATAACAAATACCTCTTAACCAGGCCCATAGAACTTGCTGAAGCTATATATAGCTCGAGTGAGATACACAAGCCAATCCTCTTCCCAGACCCCAACACCAGCTACTTATCTAGTGTCAAAGCCACCTGGTCCCCCACCATGATATATGTGTTTTATCCACTCAGTCAATCCATTTTTCAGATCATCTTAGGCCTCTAGAACAAAAACGACGCAAATCCAATTCTCAAGTGGACCACATCACAGTATAATAGTGTTGACATCATAGTAAAATAGTCTTGATTGAACATGCACCATTAAAAACTTCGACCTAATGTAATGTTTATTTTCCATCTAACCTGCCGATAAGGTCACAAAGACCTGGGTGTATGGAAAACAAAAATATCAGCTTGATCCAAAACTTCTGTGGCCTCCCAAAGTTTTCAATATTAAGCATTCAATCCTCATTATTTCCTATTGTGTGGTCCAATTAAGATTTGTAACTACTCATATTTGGTATCATGCCATAAAATGATCCATTAAAATGGATGGACGGTGTGGATAAAAAACTTAGATTATGGTAGGCCCACAATGCTTTTACATCAGCTATCTGGATGGTGTTGGGGTCACCAGCCAAACCGCGTCCCCAAATAACGGAAACGGATTGGCTACTCCCCCTGACACCAGCCCCGAAGCTGGTGGTCGGTGCTCTGTGGGCCCCACCATGATGTATGTGTTTCATCCATTCCTTTCATCCATTTTTAAATATCATTTTATGTATTCATCCAAAAAATGGGAGGGATATAAATCTCAATTGGATCACACCACAGGAAAACAATATTGATTGGGTATCCATCATTTAAATCCTCCTAAGGCTCGCTGTACTGTTTATTTGAAATCCAATCCGTTGATTAGGTCACAAAGACCCAGATGAAGGGAGAAAACAAATATCAATTTGATCCAATACTTTTATGGCCCCCAAAAATTTTTTAACAGTCAAAGTTCATTCAACACTGTTTCGTGTAATGTGGTCCACTTGAGACTGGGATATACTTCATTTTTTGTATATTACCATAAATTGATCTAGAAAAATAGATGAACGGAATGGATGAAACATATACATCATGATGAGCTCACAGAGCACAGACCACCAGCTCCGGGGCTGGTGTCAAGGGGGAGTAGCCAATCCGTTTCCCCAAATAACTGGGAGCGGATTGGTTGCGGCCCGGCCTCACCTAACACCATGCGGCCCTACCAGTGGGGCCCACCTTGATGCATTTATTGTCTATCCACGCCGTTCATCCTTTTTTCTAGTTAAGTTTAGGAAATGATTTAAAAAAATGAAGCAGATCCAAATCTCATGTGGACCACAGAACGGAAAGAAGACCGTTAAAAACTTCTTGTGGGCCACAAAGTTCTGGATCAAGTACATATTTGCTTTATCTCTCCATCCATATTTTTTGGACATTATCAACAGGTTGGATGGAAAATAAAAATTATAGAGACATTACGGTGGGCCCTGGGCAGTTTTTAATGGCAAGAGTTCACTCATCACTGTTTCGGTCTGGTCCAACTAACGTTTGGATCTGCTTTATTTTATGGATTATACATTAACATGATATGGAAAAACGGATGGACGGCGTGGATATACAATAAATTCATAAATGTGAGCCCCACTGGTACGGCAGGACGGTGTCGATGAAAGCCGGGGCAGCACCTAATCCGCGGGAACGGATTGGCTACTCCCCTGGTGGTCGGTGCTCTGCGGGGCCCACCATGATGTATGTTTATCATCCATGCCGTTCATATATTTTTATATATCATTTTATATTATTATTAAATAAATGGATTATATCTCAATCTCATGTGGACCACGTTACAGGAAACAGTGTTGAATGAGTTTTGACCATTAAAAATGTTTTAGGAACCATAAAAATTTTAGATCAAGCTGATATTTACTTTTTCCCTTCATCAAAGTCTTTATGACCAAATCAACAGATTGGATGTCAAATGAATGATAGAGTATACCTTGGGAGGATTTTAATTGTGAATATCTATTCATTATTTTTGTCCCGTGGTCCACACCACGTGGGATTTATGTCCGTATATTTTTTTGTATCAAGCCTTAAAATGATATCTAAAAATAGGTGAACGGAATGAACTAAACCCGTACATCATGGTGGGGTCCACAGAGCACCGACCATCAGCCACGGGGCTGGTGTCGGGGGGAGTAGCCAATCCGTTCCCCTAATCCGCTCCCCAGACAACTCATGTCAGAATGGAAATGACAGCTGCGGGTTAGGGTGCCCCCAAAGAGACAACTCATGTCAGAATGGAAATGACAGCTGCGAGTTAGGGTGCATGGAGTACGTCAATGCATGATATGTGAATATAAGACGAGAATTATTTTTTACACTCGTGGAGTACGGAGACTCAAATAAACACTCACAGCCACTGTAAACGTGCCACACGTGAGTTTCATCTAAAACCGTTCAAATGCTAGGGCCCTTTGTTCAACACTCATTAAACAACAGCCACACTGAACAGATGATCCTAAACATGAAACGAGAAAAAAGAAAATGTAAGGAGTCCATATTTTAAGAGAAATCTCCACTGATCGGATGTTAATAAGGTAGAGTAATCTGATTATGGTTTTATTTACCATCTACAATTAACCCTCGATTTCAACGGTTTGGATCTGTATGTATGTTACATATACTGCGGTTGTGTGAAGTCGCATGGATGGGCATACTCCACCAGCGTGACAGTGTTTTCTCTTCCGAGATACACGGAAATGCATTGGCTACTACCCCTGCCACCGGTCCTGTGGCCGGTGTCGGTGCCCTCTGGGCCCCAAAATGATGTATATTTTTCATTCATTACGTTCATCCATTGTTATAGTTCATTTTATGGCAAATGAGAGGGATATAAATCTCAGGTGTACCACACCACAGGAAAACAATACTGATTTGATATCCACCGTTAAAATCTTCTTAAGGCCTACTGTACTGTTTATTTGACATCCAATTTGTTGATTAGGTGAAAAATAAAGATCAGCTTGATCCAGAACTTTTATGGCGACAAAGTTTTTAATGGTCTAAGTTCATTCAACACTGTTTCCTGTAATGTAGTCCACTTGAGATTGAGATATACCTCAGTTTTGGTATCATACCTTAAAATGATCTATAAAATTAGATGGACAGCATGGATGAAACAAATACATAATGGTGGAGCTCACAGAGCAACGACCATGAGCCATTGGCTAGTGGTATGGGGAGAAGCCAATCCGTTTCCACGGCGGATAGCCGTCGGCCGAATCAGTGGGCCCCATCAAAGTGCACTACGCCGCTGTCGGTCCATACTCAATGACCCTCGCTATAGTTTACGATGACCGACAATCAGGTGGACCATTTTATCATTTCACAATTACACCCACTTACAGAATTGAAAGGCCATTCACAAGGGAAGCAGATTGGCTGGTGTGCCACACAGCAGCTATATAGCTGCTGTAGGTACGTGTCGTGCAAAGACGATTACTGATGCTCATCGAGCTTCGAGTTATACGAACGATTCAAAGGAGATCAAAGTTACATGGGCCCTATGGTGATCTATTTATTATATCTACACCGTTCATTTATTTTTAGAGATAATTTTAAAGCATTATACAAAAAATGAATCATATCCAAAGATCATCTGGACCACACCACAAATAGCAGCGGAGATAATGATTTTCACCGTTAAAAAATTCGATAATGATTTTCACCGTTAAAAAATTCATAGGGCCCACCCTAAGGTTTATTTTCCATCCAATCTGTTCAGAAGGTCAAAAAGTCCTAAATGAAGAGGAAAAACAAATTTCATATTGATCCAACCACATGGTAGATGTTCAATCCCCCACTACTTTTTGTAGTGTGGTCCATTTGATTATTAGATCTATATAATTTTTCATCACAAGCCTTAAGACGAGCTCACCAAATGGATGGACGGTTTGGATATAACATATACATCAGTATCAGACCCACAAAACCTACTGAAGTCAATACAGCAGCCATATGCTGGTGTGAGGTACACCAGCCAATCCGCTTCCATTCACAAGAAGAGGCTGAAGAGGCCACTAGAGAAACACTTGCGAACCTGGCAGATGTGTGTGGTCCAGATCATTCATCACGTGGGGCCCACCGTGACCATTCTCTAATCCAACCATCAGGATTGTATACTAATTAGATGGTTCACATGCGTATAAGAATTTAGACAATTAGTTATTTTCTCCAAAAACCATCAAATTCTATTCACGCATGTATCATGTCTATACAGGCCTTTGGGCTAGACATTTTCACGGTGGTGTATGGCCTGGATCTCACAGATGTGCCACGTTGGTGCGAGAATAAGGTCCCTGATCTTCCCCTGCCTTGAGGAAACGGATTGGCGACTCCCCCCGACACCAGCACCGTGGCTGTGGTCGGTGCTCTGTGGGCCCCGCCATGATGTAGGTATTTCATCTATTCCGTTTATCCATTTTTACATATCATTTTATGACTTGATACCAAAAATTAGAGGGATATAAATCTAAGGTGGACCACACCACATGAAAACAATAGTGATTAGATATCCACCATTAAAATCCTCCTAGGGACTGCTGTATTGTTTATTTGACATCCAATCTGTTGATTAGGTAATACAGGCCCAGACGATGGGAAAAAACAAAAATCAGCTTGATACAAACTTTTATGGCCCTTAAATGTTTTTAATTGCCTACACTCATTCAACACTGTCTCCGGTAACGTTGTTTTGCTTGAGATTGGGATATACTTCATTTTTGGTCTCATGGCATGATGAAATAAATACATCATTGTTGGGCCAACATAGCACCGACCAGCAGCCATTGGCTGGTGTCAGGGGAGTAGCCAGTCCGTTTCCCTGCCTGAACGAATAGCTTCAGCAGTTGCCCTCTCGAAATATAATAACCAATTAACTATCTGTACTGCACTTTTGCAGGCGGACGTGACAGACGGCTTTTTCTTGGTGAATGTGTTTGAAGAACATCTTTTGTTTTTAACCATTCATTTCTGGCCCACTGATCAAGTGGTTACGATGCTCCAAATAAAGTTATATTATTTTCATGGCATCTTGATGATGATGATACACTGGCGCCGTACTGATATCATGAATTGAAGACGCCAACAGTTTTTTAGGAAACTCAGCGCCTGGATTTAGAATTCTACTCGCAGCCGCACGTGCCAAAGGGGCTGATATGTACAATGTCCAGCTATTCAGCTGGCTGGCTGTAGTACGCGTGTGCACCAGGCAATGGACACACGCTTGATATGATATCAGATAGGCCAGACTTTGCTCCTTCAATCTGAATCGTCCGTTCCCGTTTAGGCCTCTTGGAGAGTGGGATGACTTGATGGTTCGGTAAAGGCACGGTCACCCTTGGCCTTGCATGATTATCGGCAGAGATCTCGCACACGGGCACCGCATTGGCAAATGTGCACGCGTGTAGCTTTAATGGCACTCACTTTGGAAAGGACGAATCGCATTATCCTCGGTTGAACGAAATGAACGGCGAGTATTCAGGCCTAGGCTATAGGGACCGGTGCATTTACACTAGTCCTATTCATGCCAAGCTGGCAAATGAGTGTAGCATCCAAGCCACTCATCAGGTGGGGCCAACCTCCCCGTATTCTTGGGTGCGTGTACGTTATCATGTGTGGCCCACCTGTAGATCTTCTGCCCAGAACACAGGCTGGTCTACTTTTCAGGTAGGTCATGCATGAATGTAACTGTTTTAGTTGATCGGCGAAGTTTTCAGCTGGAACTCTAAGAGCTGGGTCCCACCTGATCAATGGCTCAGATGGACGAGGATTGCAGAGTGACACTGCCAGTAACGAGGTGGCCATGTGTTTTATCCACGCCGTCCATTCAATTTTGGTAGCTCATTTTAGCTCGTGAACCCAAAGATGAAGCCGATGGAAATCTCAGGTGGACCATACCAAGGGAAAACAGTGGTGATTGGACGCCCACCGTTAAAAACTTACTAGGGCCCACTTTAACGTTTATTTTCCATCAATGCTGTTCATTAGGCCACACTGACCTCGCTGAAGAAAACACAAAAATCAGCATGATCCAAAAATTGTGGCCCTAAGAAGTTTTTGATGTTGTGATGTAGAGCGGGTTGCAAACAATTTCATGGTTAAGATGAACCAAAGCAGGCATGTTTGGAGAATGAGTTATTCCACGTGTTATATATGATTTTGGTAAGGAGAAATTATTTTAGCGGCTCAACTCAGCTACATGAATTGCCTAAGCTGTATCTGCTAGATTTATAGGTACAGTCAAAAATTGATTTTCACTTCATTTTTAATAGCATGGTTGAGCTAAATAGGACGCTCATTATTTTTGACATAGTGTAAATCATGACGGTGTATGAATGGTAAATTTTTTTATTACCAAAGTTTTAGTTGTTTAATTTTGAAACTACACCCTAAGGTTCATAAAATTATTTGAAGGGTTATAAACTCGATTTTTAGACATTAATTAATTTGTTTCAAATTTTATTAAAATTAATTTCGATCTTCCAGCATGATGTGAAGATTCCAGTGAAGCTCTGTGGATTCGTAATGGTTATTCAGGAAGATGGTGCTCTACGTTAATATGTCCTTCCTCGTCACTCCGGGGGTTTAATCACCACACTACTGTTTACTATAATGTGGTCCACTTGAGATTTCGATCCGTCTTGTTTTTTTATCCTGCCTTAAGGGCCTGTTTGGCCAGGTAGATTGGATAGGATTGGAAGGGATTGGAAGGGATTAGAAGATAGATCTCGGGATTGGCCAGGCGTGTCAAACGGACACAGGATTCTGATCCGGTATATAACAATCCCATGGATCTTAAGATAATCCATTGACATAACCATCATTACCTTTAAATCTCATCCAAACCACTGTAATCCGTTCAAATTTGCCATGGACGTGTTTGGTTCAAGAGATTGGAAGGTTTAATCTCGGGATTGGCCGGACGTGCCAAACGGACCTGATATAGCATTCCCGGTGTATAGTAATCCCATAGATTTTGCACCAATCCACTAAAGCAGTTTGGGCGGTGGGATTAGATGTGATTAGGTGGAATGGGATTCAAAAAAACATAATTATTAACCCTGGCAAGGATTGTCCCATGTTGCCATGGGATTAGATTAATCCCGTGCTTTGTTGATAGTGTCATGGTACATCGAATGGATAAACCCACCATCATTTGAAATTACTGAGAATAACACACATTTGTTATATCTAAACCGTTCATTTGTTTTGTAACCTCATTTTATGGCATGGGCCTAAAAATGAGGTAAATCCAAAACTTATGTGGCCCTAAAGAAGTTTTCAACAGTAAGTATTCAATCCCCATTGCTTTCTATGGTGGGGTCCACTTGAGCTTTAGATTTACCTGATTTTTTGGCCCATGCTCTAAAATAATCTTGATAAATGGGTGGACGGTGTGGATATGGCCCACACATCATGGTGGAACTTACACAACTTACTAACGTTGAGTAAAATTGGCAGGGACCATGCAATTCCATTTAATGTAATTCCAATCTTTTCCATTTCTTTCCAAACATGGAGAGGAATTGGCACTGAACCAGATGAATCCCATCCCACCTAATCCCTTCTAATCCAACCGCCCAAACAAGACCTGACCGGCCAAACAGACCTTGAAATAAAGAGTGAAAATTGATGGACAGCATGGATAAAACACATGCATCATGATCGGGCCCACAGAGAACCGTCCAGTAGTACCAGTAGCGAGTCCCTACTGGCAGTGTCGGCATGCAATCCTCGTTCGCCTCAGATGTCACAAGCAGTGGGGCCCGCCTTTAGTAGGCCTCTTAAATGGGACGCGGATTTCCTGCGAAAGCCTTTCGCAGGAAGTTCCTGCGCAAGGATGCTGGGTGGGGCGCACCGACATGTTTTTGATAAATCCAATCCGTCCATCCGTTTTTCGAGATCATTTAAGGACTTGAGATAAAAAATTAGATGTATATAGAACTAAAATGGGACACACGAGGGGAAACAGCGATAATTCAGTGAGCACCGTTGAAGCATTCGTATGCCCAAAAAATTATTTTATCAGTCTATATTTTTGGTTTTTTTTACTTAATCCCATTGACGATGAACTTATAAACGGTTTAGATAACATATAAACATCAAGGTGGAGACTGGGAAGATTTCAACGGTAGAAATTTCTTTCCCTAATTCTCCCTCTCGTGTGATCCAGTTGAGTTTTTTATCCGCCTCATTTTTTGTCCCACCCCTAAAATAAGATCTCAAAACGGATGGACGGAATGGATTTCTCACATACATTTTAGTGTGCCCCACCCAGCATCCTTGCGCAGGAACTTCCTGCGAAAGGCTTTCGCAGGAAATCCGCGTCCTTAAATGTGAGATCAAAATCTTTCGTGGATGAAGAGTGCTGAAAGTGTACTCTCTCACTCAATGAGGAAGGCTTACTTGTACGTGCCAACATGGCAAACGCGTCCGTACGCGCGCCATTCGTCAGCCAGGGCGTACTTTCCGCGTACCCAGGAGCAAGTGTCAGGTGGGCCCACTCAGATAATCGACCCGTGTACCACTATATACGTACTTTTTTCTCCCAAGAGTGTGGCCTACTTGAGAGTAGAATCTCTGATTATTTTTATTTTTATTTTATTTGTAATGGCTCGCTCAGATGCACCACCACCACACGAGGCAGATACGCAAGTGTATCGTGTCGGCAAAGCACGCGGATTGTGCGGTGAACCCAACGCCACATAACGTAATGACTTTGTTGGGCCACCGTGATTTATTTGTTTTTAATGACCGACGACGGCCTTGTTACGTGGGGATGTGGATTGGCTGCTGTACCTCACACCAGCTATATAGCTGCTGTGTTAACGTCAGCAGATATTGTGGGTTTAATTATTGGGCATGTGTTATATTCAAACCATCCATTCATTTAGCTAGCTCGTGTCTTAAGGCTTAAAACAAAAAATAAGACATATAACTATCAGGTAGACCACATTGCAAAAATAGTGGGGATTGAACGTCTACTATTGAAACTTTTTTTGGGGTTACCTAAGTTTTGGATCAAATATGAGATTTGTTTTTCCTCTTAATTCAGGTCTCTGCGACTTTATGAATAGCTTGGATGGGAAATAAACGTTATGGTGGGCCTTATGAGTTATTTAATAGTGAAAATCATTATCTCTACTGCTATTTGTGATGTGTCCGAGATGTTCTCTGGATATGATTCATTTTTTGGATAATGCTAGAAAATGATCTCTAAAAATTGATTAACGGTGCAGGTATGATAAATACATTACTTTGAGGCCACGTAAGTTTGATTTCCTCTGAGGAGCCCGCGGAACGTCAGTGCTCGTCTTCGCACGACACGTACTTACAGCTGATGTGTGGTACACCAGCCAATCCGCTTCCGTCGCGTGAAGTTCACACACGTGTGCCATGAAGCGACCTGTCCCATCCCCACAACCGACAGCACCGACATTCCTTAATTGATAGCCAGTAAATGAAGAAAATTACGAAAATGGCTGCGTTTGGATGCACAAGTGAATCAAATTGCAAACACTCGAGAAAAAAAAACAAAACTCAGGAGCCGAAACACAAATTCAATTTACATTTCTTTCGTTCCAAAACGTGATTACAATTTGGAGTCCATTCACCCAATCCAAGATTTTGCCATTTCCACCTATCAGACCCAAATCGCAATCCGATTCAATTGTGCATCCAAACACGTCCTTAAAGCCTGTCAACAAATTGCCTCGGCATGGAAAGTCATATTAACAAGTAAAATAAACCTTTCCACCTTCCCCGTACGTTTTTATAAATGAATAACGAGCGATCCGTGAGAAGAGAAAATGTCGGTGATGGGCCACATCATTTTCTGACCGTACGTCCCGACTATAAAGGCATGAAAGATTAGGACAGTGTTTTGGTGGCCCACCTACCTCGAGGAATGCATTCACATCTGAGGCAGCAAGGAAACGGATTGGCTACCACCCCTGACACCAGCCAATGGCTGCTGGTCGGTTCTCTGTGGGCCCCACCATGATGTATGTTTTTCATCCATGCCGTTCATATGTTTTTACAGATCATTTTAGGGCTTGTTCCCAAAAATGAGAGGAATATAAGTCTCAGGTGGACCACACCACGGGAAAACAATAGTGATTGGATATCCACGATTAAAATCGTCCTAAGGGCCACTGTACTGTTTAATTGACATCCAATCTATTGATTAGGTCATACAGACCTAGATGAAGGTAAAAAACCAAAGATTAGCTTGATCCAAACCTTTTATGGGCCCCAAAAAGTTTTTAATGGTCCACGTTCATTCAACACTGTTTCCCTTAATGTGGTCCACTTGAGATAGGATATACCTCATTTTTAGTCTCATACCCTAAAATGATCTAGAAAAAATATATGAACGACATGGATGAAACACATATATCATAGTGGGGCCCACAAGCACCGACCACCAGCCACTGGCTGGTGTCTGCAAAGACATTGATGAAGCAATTTACTTGTAACAGATCTCAGCCATCCATTAAATAGGTCTCATCATAAACATTTCCATATTGACTAAAATGAGAAATCTGAAATTTTGTGCAAGATCCAAGTCTTTGAACATGTGGACAGCTGCCCTTACCATGCACTTGCCCAAAAATAAAGCAAGGCTGGATAGCATGTGGTATTAATCACACACGTGTATCTTCTTAAAGTGTGGGCATACATAGTTGAATTAGAAAGAAGTGGGAGGGCTGTCACGTGGCATTGCTTGTCCGAACGTTCCATAATCTTATTTTATTAGATGGTCCACTTGCTGAGGGAAAGACTGCCATGTAGGCTGGTCCTTTGTTTGAATGCTCTATAAATTTCCTTTATTAGATAGTCAGCTAATGAGGGTAAGGGATTGGCTACTCCCCCTCCGCTAGCCAATAGCTAGTGGTCGGTGATCTGTGGGCCCCACCATGATGTATGTGTTTCATCCATGCTGTCCATCCATTTTTGTGAATTAGAATCTATTAGAATCCATGTGTACGTATAGTTGGGAGAGTGGGGGAGATCAGAGATGACTGATTTGGGAATTGGTTGCAATAAGTATCCATGTGAAATTAAATTACATAATTTTTCTGTGATTAAAAAAAAAATATTCCAATGTACATTAAATATAATCTTCCAAACAGGAAAATTATCACTAATTAACACTTGCAAATAAGTGAAAAATAAAAAGACCCATGTTTCCACTCAAGTTAGGGACATAACTAGCATACATGGAAACAACAAAGAAAAAAGGTCCGCAAAATGCTCATTTTTAAATCAATCTTGATCATAAGATAAATACAATAAGAAGGAATTCAACAACTAAAATGAAAATGAAAATACTACAAATTTTGGAGAGTAAAAAGTTTTGGTTAAACATGATTTAGGCTTAAGAAGAAGTGAATAATACACACACACACACACACATGTATGTTTATCATACGTCAAATAATTAAAGGATTTTGATAACATTCCCACCTTTATATACACATTAGCAATGTCCTTAAACTTTTTAAATGACACACAAGACGACATAATGTTTATATGAGCTATTCATTCAATAATACAACTAGATGCAAGCCATGACAGAAAATTTAGGCCAATTGGGAGATCCTAAGCTTCGGACCTCAACAACATGAAAATAGACAGTCAAGATTGATTTGATTCATCTTGAAACAAACGCTAGTAGATACATCTCGCATTGTATTCCTTATTATTTGAAAGTAACGCGTTGATTTGATTATTCTCATTATGTGATTATTGACCCCATTCAAAGGGTTACAATCATTCGATCAATATAATTATTGCACCATAGCTTGCTCATAGTTATTATGAATAAATGAACGGCACAGATAAACAATTAGTCACCCTACATGTAGTTTATAAGCTTTGGGGACATTGCTGAATGCCCCTTTGAAATTGAGGGATGCTAGTAAATTTTAAAATTAAAATTTCAATATGCATGAACAATAACGTGTATCTCATTGAATGATCTTTGTTTCTCTCAAATCCTTCTTTTCAAGTAATCTTTATATAAATTAGTTAATTTATTATAAAAATATTTACCTTTTACTCACTGGTAACAACAAGTGGCAATCACCAATCGCTATTTTCTTAAATGCTTCTCAAATTTTTTGTTTCTAATAAAACATGTCATCCAAAAATAATAATAATTTAGTTTCTCCAAGAACCAAGTTTTTATTTATTTATTTAAATTAGAGTTTATAACCAGGTTTTGCTAAAGATGGTTAGGGGTCAAATGGGCCAGACCTTCTGGACCCCAGAGCATTTCAATTTGGGTTGGGCTTGAGCTAGACAAGGTCACAAGAGCAAGATGGGCCATGTGCAACTACCGGACCATTCCACATATAAAAGCAGGAGTCCAACACAATTTATACTTCTTCCTAAACATGAAGTACATCGAGGCTCGAACCAAAATTAGGCTTTAAGAGGATGAGTTGGGCTTAGTCAGGCCAGCCCAAGCCTCCTTTCAGGGGGGCTTGAGCCATCACTTAGATAGGAGTTAGAATTATAATCTTATGTCGGGGCTATCCATTGTCTCCTTTGGCTAGAGCAAGTAAAAGAAGAAAAAGGAAGAAAAATCAAGGCAATAATCCATCTCCCTCCTTTCACATTCACACCCAATTGGAGGTTTGATTAGCCTGAAATGCATTGCACGCAATGCAGGCTTGGCAAGTATATGGGACATGAGAGATGTATAAGCTAGAAATCACCATTGAGATGAGCATGTGAGAAAGCACTACTCATTGACAGTCCACATACAACATAAAAGTGAGGCCTGCAAGATGAGTAGGCAGTCTTGATTTTTTCATATATTCATCTTCATCTCAGGGGCCATGTTTTAACGTGTGCATGGAGAGGAGCATGCAGCTAATAAACCTCTCCATAATGCTAATTCAGTCTTATACACCTACAATATTTACTTCTGACCAGTAAAACCTAACAAGTCCCATCTCTTGAGTAAAATTGAGCTAGGGAAGGACATGCAGAGATCGAGCACCGTCCTCGGACAGGGTTTCTCTGGACTCCTCACAGAGATTTCTCAAATCCACAAGAAAAAAAAATAATAAAATAGTAATAAATTCTAGAAAATTTGTAATTTGATTGATGATTGAAATAAATGAGTTTACAACCATTTAAATAGGGATATTAAGCCATGAGAGAGTTTTGGAATCAAACTACAACGAAAACTCCTAGAATTCATGACTTACTATAAATAGTAAACTTACTATTTATAGATCATCATGATCTCTACTAGTGCGCATATCTTTCAGCCAAAAATAGTAAGTGTCTTATTTGGCCCAATCATGACGTTGCCCTGATAATTCTAAGCACTTTTCAAATTGGACGCAACTCTTAAAGCCCAACGGATGAAGAGTTATAACCAAACTAGAACTTACTATAAATAGTATAAACAGAAATAAAACGGGAATTCGACCGTAGATCTGTGGAATCACACAAATTCAGCTTGTGCAACCCAGAGTAATGGGTTAGGTGGCTAAAGTAGATGGTCCTACCCCAAAATCATATAAGGTACGTCGAATAACTCATTACGGTTTGTGAGATACGCCCGATTTATGGTCTTGACGGTCCAGATCACTTCTGCTTGCGTCAAGCCTCTTCTGGTCTATCTTGGCCATGAAATTATCTGTGACCCACTCTACATAAAAAAAAATGAATCAAAACCATAGCTTTTCTACAACTTCCTAGTAATTCAACACCAAAGTCAGTGTATTGACATGCCCAAACCAACCCTTAAAATCAGCTATAAAAATTACAGCCCCAGTCTATCTTGGCCATGAAATTATCTGTGACCCACTCTACATAAAAAATGAACCAAAACCATAGCTTTTCTACAACTTCCTAGTAATTCAACACCATAGTCAGTGTATTGATCTGCCCAAACCGACCCTTAAAATCACTTATAAAAATTACAGCCCCAATTTCAGTCCATTATAACCATAAAAGACCCTACAACTTAGACATCCAACGCTGCCCCAATTTTCAGTTGATTACAGTTCATAACCTGTCAACCATAAAAGCCCCTTAGTTGTACGTATTGTATTCTTTTTAGCTGCCTAATAGCCCCTCTTCATATCAATTATTTATGTCCACTTGGAGGGACTAGTAATGTCAAGTTTGAGATTTTTAGAGTTTGAAGCGGTCCAGTTACGCCTCTTACAGTATATGAGACAAATAGGATACCAATATGGTGAATTGGTGAGAAGGTGATGCCAAGTGGGCCCCAGACACTTTCATGTCTAAGATGGACTAGAGAAGGTCTGTTGGGAAGCGGAAGTGATACAGACCGTCGGAACCTTAAAATAGGCAAATTTCGCAAACCAGAATAAATTATTTTACGTATCATATATGATTTTGGGGTAAGAGAAGCTACTTTAATTGTTGCCCATGCCAAATTTGTGAGATTTCATCTAATCGATGGCCGAAAATCTATTTTATTTTCATTTTTACTATTTATAATAAGTTTTAGTATGACTATAAATCTTCATTCTTTGAGTTTTATGAGTTGTGTCCAACATGAAAAGTGTTTAGAAAAATTAAAAGAATAACGTTGTTAAGTCAAATAGGACACTTAACTATAAATAGTAAATTTAATATTTATAGTAAGTCATGAGTTTTAGAGAGTTGGAGTTGGAGTTTGATTATGAAACTTCTTCCTATGTTTGATATCACTATTTAAGAGATCGTAAATTCATTTTTATTCTTTATTAATGAAATTTTAATTTATGCAGAATTTATTTCTATTTTTTACATCTCCTCATGGATTTGGAGTAGTTATCCTTGAGGAAGACGGTGATCGACCTCACCATGTCTTTCCCGGTATTAGAAGGATGCAACACTGATTGGCCAAAGTTTAGTCCATAAAAGCTAGTGTGGAAACTCATAACGGGGAGTGTTCATCATGGACGGGAGAAGAAAAAAAAAACCAATTCCAACCAAAATAGAGAAGAATATGCAAAGCAGAGTTACTTATAAGACGGCCTATCTGCAAGTTACATTCCAAGCTACATGATCAAGATTATGGAAAATTTGTTAGGAGTTAGAGGAAGAACCCTATCCTTCCACCATCTGACTCATAACAATCTTGTGTGAGTGTCTGAATAGGCGACTAATCTTCTCAAGTCTTGTTTACATATGATCACACTTAACTTATCTATCTATCTTGGTACTAGGAGTCTAAGTTGTTCCACACAATCAATTCTAGCACGCACGCACGCACCACATGCAACCAACAACAATCCGATACACCAACAGATATTATTTAGAAGCATAGTGATTCTTTGACGCAGGGATGAACGTGATGAGGTCGACCACCGTCTTCCTCAAGGATAACTACTCTGAATCCACGGACTTTCTTTAGATTCCTTACAGAGACTTCTCGAATCCACGAGGAAAGAAAGCAAGAAGAATAGAAATAAATTCTAATAAATTTGAAATTTAATTGAGGAATGAAATAAACAAGTTCACAACCCTTTAAATAAGGATGCCCAAGCAATGGGAGATAAATCAGAAGCAAACTACAACTAAAACTTATAGAATTTGCAACTTACTATAAATAATAAACTTACTATTTATAGAAGGTCGTGACGTTTACTAGTGCGCAAGGTTTTCGGCCAAAAATAGTAAGTGTCCTATTTGGCTTCACCAAGCTGTTCTTCTCATTATTCTAAGCTCTTTTCGCGTTGGACACAATTCCTAAAGCCCAACGGATGAAGAGTTATAATCAAAATAAAACTTAATATTTATAGTAAAAACAGAATTAAAATAGGGAAACAACCATCGATCCAAAGGTATTTCGCAAATCCGGCTTGCACAACCTGGCATAGTGGGGTTGGGTGGCTAAAGTAACTCGTTCTACCCCAAAATCATATATTTTACGCCCAATAACTCATTCGGGATTGCGAGATACGCCCGATCTAAGGTCTGATGGTCTGGATAACTTCTGTCGTCGACCGGGCCTTTTCTGATCCATCTTGACTATAGAACTATCCGCGACCCACTCTACATCATTCTTTGAAATATTTAATGATGAATTTAATATAGACAAGTTATTAATAACAAATAGTATTTGAGCTTAAGCTGCGCTGGTTATTTAACTTATAAGAGCATGTCCATTTTGGACAATCAACACTCTAAACCAGCCTTGGTTTTAATTCCTACCATGCGCCCCGGGCTTACAACAACCTTCACCCGGTCCAATCCCAGCCATTGACAGCCCAACACATACGTGAACGTACAGCACCAAAAATGGAAAAGGGAGACCCTTTCTTACAGGAGCAGATTAGGTCCTACCCCCTACCACCTTAGTGGGTGTTGCCCTCACTGTGGGGCCTACCTTGTTGATTTGTTGTATATCCGTGCCTGTCCATCTGTTTTTCCAGCGTGGTTCAAAAAATTAATCAGATCCAAATCTCAGTTGGGCCATACATAAGAAAATAGTCTAATTGTAATAAAAAATCAACTTGATCTAAAACTTTTGTAACCTAAAAAAATGTTTTTAATCGTCATTCGTCACTGTTTCCAGTGATATTGTCTACCAAAGATTTGGATCTGCTTAAATTTTGGGATGACGTACTAAAGTGAGCTAAAACAACGGATGGGCCACATGGATTTACACCACATTCACCAAGGTGGCCCCACACGGTAAGGGTAACACCTGGATAATACCCAACTTGGAAAGCCAGATAGCTCCGATTTCGCGACAGGGACCCCACATCAAAACAAGGGACGTGCCTCAGATATCACCGGAAACGGATTGGCTACTCGCCCTGACACCAGCTAATGGCTGGTGGTCGGTGCTCTGTGGGCCCCACAATGATGTATGTGTTTCATCCATGCCGTCCATATATTTTTATAGATCATTTTACATTATGAGACCGAAAATGAGGTATATTCCAATCTCAAATGGACCACATTACAGTAAACAGTGTTGAATGAGCGTCGACCATTAAAAACATTTTGGGGACTATAGAAGTTTTGGATCAAGCTGATTTTTGTTGTTTCCCTTCATCTGGGACTGTATGACCTAATCAACAGATTGGATGTCAAATAAACAGTACAGTGGGCCTTAGGAGGATTTTAATGGTGGATATCCAATCACTATTGATTTCATGTGGTGTGGTCCAACTGAGATTTATATACCTCTAATTTTTGAAATCAAGCCCTAAAATGAACTGTAAAAATGGATGAACGGAATGGATGAAACACACATATCATGTTGGGGCCCACAGAGCACCGACCACTAGCCACGGGGCTGGTGGCAGGGGGAGTAGCCAATCCGTTTCCGATATCACCGATGCCACGTGGGCTGCATCGAATTAACTGAAATCGTTGAATAGGTAGATAAAAGAGTCAACAGGGCACCGTGATAAGATCACACTGTTTGGACGTTCCACGTTAGATGATCTGAATAGAGCCTCGATATTGCTTTTATTAGTGGTCAGTCTCTGTGGGACCCGCCGGATGCATGGATCAGATCGTTATGACAAACGTATGGGAGATTGCCTTGGGCCGCGACAAGGATGCGCTGCCATGTGTGCCGAGAGTCATCAAATCATAAAGAAAAACTAACTTTAATGGTCCAGCAGAGGGTAATGTATGATACACTCAGCGCATATATACATATATGGTACTATAAGGTCGACCTCACGGGAACTTTCCATGAGGTCGAGCTGGGTGGGCGCCACTGTGATGTGTTTCGAACATCTACCCCATCAGTCAGATGCACAATTCCATCGTGGGCCTAGGTCTCAAAAATCAAGTCAATCCATGACTTTTTTGGGCCACACCACATACGGAAGTGGAGAGAGGCTGTGCACCATTAAAACATTTATAATCATTTTTTGGGCCCACAGAGATATGGTTTGCAAATCCAGCCCATCCATTATGTGTGTCCCACTTGGATGAGGGTTCAGAACAAGTTTCAACAGAATTTAAAACTCAGGTGGGCCCCACCATGTGTTTTTATATGTTTTAACGGTGTCTTCACATGATTTTAGATGGTATGGCCCACATGAGTTCCGTATACGGTTGATTTTTGGGATATCCTATAATTTACACAGGACCCATCAAATGCACGGTGTTGATGGTCGACACGCATCACGGTGGGGCCCACATAGCTCAACCTCACCGAGCTTACAGTGAGGTCGAGTGCATATTACCTTTTCATATATATATATATATATATATATATATATATATATATATATATATATATATATATATATATATATATATACATATATGGTACTATAAGGTCGACCTCATGGGAACTTTCCATGAGGTCGAGCTGGGTGGGCGCCACTGTCAATACGATGCATTTGATTGGTCCCCATTAGGTTATGGAATATCCGTATATAGAACTCAGGTAGGCTGTACTATCTAAAATCATGTGAAGACATGCCTAAAACATGTAAAAGCACTTGATGGAGCTTACCTGAGTTTTGGATGAGGCTGAAACTTAATCTAACCTCTCATCCATTGGGATACAAATAATGGATAGGCTGGATTTGTGAACCACATCTCAATGGGCCAAATGAATTATTATGAATGTTTTAATGGGAGGGTAACTGCTCTCAACTGTTGTATGTGGTGTGGCCCACCCAAGTCATGGAATGACTTGATTTTTAAGCTGGTGGCCCAACATGAAATGGTGCATCTGATTGATGGGGAAAATCTTCGACACACATCATGGTGGGGCCCACACAACTCGACCCCATAGTACCATTTCTTATATATATATATATATATATATGATGCGACATGAAACCCCAAAGGACCAATTTTCAGCTAGATCCTAAACTCTGGTGGGTCATAGCAAAGAGAGATAAGAGATACAAATCAAGGGAGAAAATTATTTTCTTTTTCATGGTCTACCAAAGTTTTGGATCAAAGTAAAAGTTGGGTCTTGGGGGTTTCACGAGGTGTCGCATCACGTGAACCGTTCAAATTATGCAAATCACATCATGTATGATGAATTCTCAAAAACTTTCATACGAGTTCTGTGTGAACTAGTGCACAGCTGAGCATTTGGATATATATATATATATATATATATATATATATATATATATATATATATATATATATATATATATATATATATTCCCATGAGGTCGAGTTGCGTGGGCCCCGTTATGATGTGTGTCGAACATCAACACTATGAATTTGATGGTCCCTTAATATGTGGGGCCCACTTTAGCCCAAAATCAGGTAAGTACTTATCTCAAGTTTGTTTTGTCTACCCTTAATAGTTACTGTCTACCATGTGGGCCCAACCTTTAACATGCACTATTCATTATGTTGGGCCCACTTTAGCCCTTTGTCTAATGTGAACTGTCCATCGGGTAGGGCTTACCTTCAATGTGGACCATCCATCTCGCAAGGCTCACCTTTGATGTAAACTATCAATCATGTGGGGCCCACCTTGGATGTGGGCTGTCCATCATGCAAGCCCATCATTAATGTGGACCATCCATCATGTAGGGTCCAACTTCAAAGTGAGTGTCCATCAAGTGGGACCCGCCTTGTATGTGGGTCATTTATCATCAAGGGACAACCTTGGATGTGAATTGTCCTCATGTTGGGCCCACTCATCTATCATGTGGGGGCCACCATCAATGTTATCGTCCATTATATGGGGCCCACCTTTAATATCCACCGCCCATCACGTGGAGCCTACTTTGATGTGGACTGTCCATCATGTGGGTCACACCTTTGATCTAGGCCGCCATCATGTGGGGCCTACCTTGGATGTGAGCCATTCATCATCAACACTTTTGATGTGTACCGTCCATTATGTTGAGCTCATGTTGATGTGATCATCCATCATATAGGACCCATGATCAAAATAAATTGTTCATCATGTGAGGCCCACCTTCAATGTCCATAATCCATCATATGAAGCCCACCCTTGATATGGATTGTCCATTGTGTGGGCCCCACCTTTGATATGGGTCATCCATCATGTGGGGCCTACCTTGGATGTGGGCCATTCATCATTAGGGGCCGACCTTTGATGTGAACGTCCATTTCATCCATCATATGGGGCCCACCTTCAATGTTATTGTCCATCATGTGGAGCCATCTACAATATCCACTAATCCTCGTGTGGAGCCCACCTTTGATATGGACTGTCCACATGTGGGCCCAACCCCTTTGAATGTGGGCCGTTAATCATTAGGGCTACCTTTAATGTAGATGGTCTATTGTGTGGGCCCCTCCTTTGATGTGCGTCACCTTGCCCATCATGTGGGGCCTCCTTTGATATGGACTATCCATCACGTGGAGAGAGAGAAAGAGAGTAGAGTAGAAAAATTAAAAGCATAAAAAGCAAAGAAAAGACATTAGCTGCTTTTACAATAGTGTTATAACTTATTATTAATGAGGTTACACCCAGATCCATAGTTCAACTGGCCCACTGAGTGGAGATACCTCATTTCAACACTTGAGGCCTTGGTATCGATTCCTAGTGGGGGTGGCTAACATGGAGTGTGTGTGCTGACATGGGTGTGGACTGAGGTTGAAAAGGGTACTTACTGGATGGTATTCAAATATGGGCCTTTATTATTCTACTTACAACAGTAGATAAGTAACTTATTTGAGATAAGTTTATAAGATGATTGGTTGTAACTTTTTTTTTTTTTTTTTAATTACTTAAACTCACTTAATCACTTCAGTTAATTTTTTAATTTTTAATTTTTAATATCTTTTCTACTTTTCATAAGTTGTTAAAGAGAGGTAAGCATTACTACTTTTCATAAGTTGTTAAAGAGAGGTAAGCATTACGAGAAACGAAAGAGATGAAAAGCTGATAAGAATGTTTTTACCAAACATACTTATCTACCTAATAAGTTGAAACTATGATATGCTACTTTAAGGCATCAGTAGCTTATCTTAACTAACTTATAATCCAAACGCCCTTAAATGTTTTGAATGAGAGGTTAGGATTGTAAAATCTGTCTTTTCTTTGGATGGTAATTTTTACGGCAGCATGCTGACAATTAGGGGTGTACACGAACCGAGCTAGCTCGGTTAGCTCGCCCAACTTGACTCGAAAAAGCTCGATTCGACTCGGTTCGAAGCTTAGTTCGAGCTGAGTCGAGCTGATTTTTTGAGCTCGAAAATGAGTTCGAGCCAAGTACGAGCAGGCCCCAGCTTGACTCGACTCGGATCGAATATAGCTCAAATCCAGCTCAAATCGAACTCAGATCGAACCAATTCGGTGACTCGATTACTTTGCCATTAATGTTGCTCACCAACTATTTGATAAAATGACTCAACGAAATGTGGCTGGTGGCAAGGTAGGTTTGGCTGGTGGCAAGCAAGGTTTGTGATATCGAAAATGATAGACCAGTTCGAAAACCAATTTGTGAACATGGAGGTCCAGGCGGAGTTCATGGAGAGCTCGATGGCAAGTAACACATTGTTGTCCACTCCGAAGGGGGAAGTCAACAGTCTGATGCAATAGGTGGCGGATGATTATGGGCTGGAAGTGTCGGTGGAGCTGCCATGAAACAAATACCTTTTTTTTTTCTTTGTTTTTTTGGGTTTTTATGTTATTTAGAAGGTGTTTGATAAAATACCAGTAAAACCATTGCCTTTGTTTGTAAAATAGTGGGATTTTGAAGTTGCAGTTCAGGTGTTTGTGGAAATGCCTCAAGTGGAAACTCAGCTTGATCTTATCTCGAACTCGGCCTGAGCTGCTGACCAAATCGAGTTGAGCTGGCCAGTCAGGCTCGAGGACCGAACTGAGCCGGTTCGACTCGATGTACACCCCTACTGACAATCAAAGTTTGAGTATCTTGTAATTCCTCAACATTAAACGTGGCAGGAGCGTTGGATCCAAAATAACCGTCCAAGACTCTAAGTATGTTGTTGGTTCGTCGAGATGAAACCTAGCTTGGCTCGTTGCACTTGGGGCTGTCAACTGGCTGGGCCGGACATGTCTTTGGCCCAGATTTTAAATTGCCTGTGGAGGGCCTATTCAAAATTTTTGTGTCAACGGGCTGGATTAGCCTGGCCCATTCATTTGGAAGGTCTAAAATTAATGCTTGGATCAAGCCACGATCAATGCACGCGCATTGCATCCGTAAGCCGAAGACTATCAATTAGATAGACTTGGGCTGAAAAAGAAAACTTTTGAATAAGCTAGGCCTAATCAGTCCAAACTACAAGCCCAAACCAATGCAGGTTCGAGCTGTTAACAAACCCTACTCAAGTGGCCTAGAACCAAACTCGAGTTGGGCCTCATGTTGTCTAACCATTGTACGGGATTGAAGTGAGCCCAGAGCTTCCTCTCCACCTAAAATAATGAATGACCTATAAGCCCAATGGACCGGCCCAGCCCATCGAGTCATTGTCAACCCGGTGAATCTAGATCACCCATCTGATGGGCCATACTGTTGGATTTGTATTACGGAATTGACGGATCATCTATGCATCAATAATGGAGATTCAATACCATAACCTTAAAGTGTACCTAATTAGGAAGACATTCTCAATGCCTCGATGTTGGCTGAGAGGAATATTCATCTTCTGCATCTAAGAGAAGCCCTCAATGAGATTAGGGTTTTTTTTCCTCTTATGTGGGCAAGAGAAATAAGACATATATTTATACAAAAGAGGGTTAGAGAAGCTTACCCAACACACTTTTCTCCTCTAGGATCTCTACACCGTACGTTTTCATATTCAGCTTAATAACCGTATACAGGGACCATAGTTTTAAGCGTCCTGCCCCAACTCTATTTGCAATTATCACAACTGTAGTTAAATCCACTGAATTGCTTATTCCGAATAATCCAATAGTCAGATTTAAACATGTAATCATGTATAGCCCACCGAATAAGAGTCTTACACCTAGTATAAAACAGTACAGATTCAACAACTATATGTTCCATGCGCCCATCTTCAAACAGACAGTAAATGGTCCACAATGAAAGTGCAAACTATTAATGAGATGACCCTAACCGGCCACCCACAGCAAGACCCATCCATTGGACGTCCCAGATTCACCGAACGTACGTCAAGAATCAGGCCGCTACAAGCCAAGACATGGTTCATCGCAATGAACCCAAAACATTACTCTATTAGCAAATGGGCCCACGGGTTTAGTGACTTGTAATTTGTCGTGCAAAAGAAACTTCGTAGACATGTAATCTTAGAGAGACGGCAAGGAATGTAAATCAGCTTCAAAGCCGTTTAAAATAATATACTTCCTTTTTCTAGTTGGTGGCCCATATGATGAACGGTTTCTTCAAAGATCCCTTTTTTTTTTCTTTCTTTTTATAATACCACCCCACATTCGCATCTATAAATACAAGCGTATCCAACATTCATTTCACTCATGTGGTTTTTAAGTGAGAGTCTGAGATTTTGAAACATGGATCCTGGTGTGAAGGAAATTTCACATTTTAAGGGGACCGCCCGAGTAGCAATGGAAATTCTACTCGGGTTGGTGTTTCTTGGGTGGCTGATGATTTGGGTTTTGATGCCCACAAACACTTACTGGATGGTATGGTTTCCGAAGCTGCGGTCGCAGATGGATTCGACATATTTTGGAACACAAGGTTTGGATTTTCTTTTTTTGGGTGGGCCTTTTTTTTTTGGTTTTTCCTCTTCTTGTGCTATCACTGGTATGTTTTCTTAAAATGTATCTATGGGTGTGGTTTTTTTTTTTTTTTTTGTGTGAGATTGTAGGTGCAAACCTTTTGATCTTTACATTTCCAATTCTATTCATTGCTGTCATGGGTTGTGTATGCCTGCATTTGGGAAATAAAAGTGGTAACTACGTTCAAAGGTATGTCATGGTCTTATTTCTATTTAGTTTATTTATTTTTTAAAATTTTTATTTGTTTATTTATTTATTTGATACTACTTAAAGGTCCACTGGGCTCCAATACGTGGTAGATAGACTCTTTTGTTTTTTTTGGGGGGTTAGCTTGTTAGCAAACACTCATGTTAGTACACACACTCCATGTTTAGCCACCCCCACTAGGGATCGATACCAAAACCTCAAGTGTTGAAACGAGGTAACTCCACTCAGTCTGCCAGTTGAGGTATAGATCTGGGTGTGTTGTAGATAGACTTTGTTTCAACACTGACATCATGGGATCAAGTGACCATGTGGCGTGTGTGGTGTGGATGTGTGTAAAAAAAAAAAGAAAAAAAAAAAAAGAAAGGTCCATTTGAGGAAAAGGAAATGTGTAATTTGAGGGTCAAAATAATCATTTTAGTAATCCAGCAGGTTAGCAGCCGATTTGAAGAACTGGACTCCTGTGTTAGTTTTTCACCGTTTAAGAAATTGTAGGAACCCTTCAAATGTACACATGGCATAGTTATAAGGCCATCACGGCCAGTCGAATCACTTGACAAAAGAGTTGCACTGAGAAGATGATACTAACCATCTTATTTTTCATTTCCCCCTTCTAATTAGGCCAATCACTATTTTACGTTTAACCATCCATTGGATGGTTAGGATTGTTTCATCAGTGCTATTTAGAAATATATTCCATCCGCAATGGACCCACAATCTATATGGTCTGGGTATCTGTACATCATCAGCACCACAACCAAAAGTAACATAGGAATCTAGGCCCTTAGGAAAAATGAACGGCTCGGATCTTGGCAACTTGTTCTCATGGGTTCAAGCACCCATTTTGGTGTGAGTCGGTGGGGTTGTGGGTGCGTGTGTTAAAATAAAATAATAATAATAATAATAATAATAATAATAATAATAATAATAAAAAAAACCAACTCCCTTTCCTAATAACATAGATAAGAACTAGGTGTACCAAATGCAAGATTTTTCCCTATTAAAGGTGTAGTTTATTTATTTTTTATTATTATTATTTTTTTTTACAAGCACTCCACCCCCACAAACACCCACCCACGCGCTCACACAACACGATTTTCACCACGATGGGTACTGTACCAAACCATGGGCTCATGTTAAAACTCTTGTGAGTCTACCACTAAGGCATAGGGACCCTCCTTGACGGTGCATTTGAATGCACAAAATTTTATGAAATATCATGAAATTTTGGACTAAATTGTATTGATTAATCATGAAATTTCAAATATTTTGTGCAATCAAATGCACCCTAAAGCAATTTGTAAAAAATAAAAAAACTAAATTTACCTTTTTAATATATTTAGCTAATTATATATATTTCACTTTTAGAGGGAGACGCTGTCTAGATTTATTTTTAATAAACACACCCATCTACACACACTTCAACATGGGTACTCGAACGTATGACCTCAGTGAATCAGTATGTCTACCACTAGATTCACCTAGAGACTTAGACCACTATAACTCCAACTAAATGGTTCAGGTTCAAGTGGTATGTAGGAGGATAGTTTGAATTTTATTTTCAACCACTGGTTTGGAATTGAGCTTTCTTCATTTCAAAATTCAAAAATGAAATGTGGGCGTAAGCAAGACAAAGATATATTGGATTTTTTTTTGTTATTTAATTTTATTATTTTTTTTTAAATTTACATATATGCATCAAGATAATATTTGAGTGCATGGAAGCAACAGGATAAACCATCCTCATCTGGCCTCATGGAGACGGCCTGTGCTTGTGAAAGGGCCATTAGGTATAGTCTCTTGGATAGAGCTAGCATTTTTCACCATGTTCATGGCACTTTTGATCTGGTCTTTCTTTACATTGTTGCGGATTGGCTTCTCGAATATTGACCAGCATTCTGCAGAAGAAGATGGCCAGCAAGTGTAAGAAATTCTTCTTCTTTGTTAGATTCTGATAAGATGCATTTCTATCATCCTAGTGGGGCCTAATTAATGAATGGTGGTTTTTTAGGTGGGAAGCTAAATTAGAAACTGCAGCTCTCAGATTGGGATTGATTGGGAACATCTGTTGTGCATTTCTCTTCTTCCCAGTCACTCGTGGATCGTCCATCTTGCCGCTTGTGGGCCTCACTTCAGAGGGGAGCATCAAGTACCACATATGGCTTGGACACATGTCTATGACACTCTTCACGGCCCATGGTCTATGTTACATTGTCTATTGGGCTGTAACGAATCAGATCTCTGAGGTACTAGTCACTCAAATTATATATATATATATATATATATATATAGAGTCATGCTCCCCTGCGCACCTACGCACGTGCGCACCTTTGCACACGTGCCATGGGTGTCTAATCTGAACGGTCCATGTGATGCGGAATCCCATAAAACCTCACGTGACAAATTTTCACCCTGATCTAATATTCTAGTGGGCCATAGCAAAGAGAAATGCAAATCAAGGGAGGAAACTGTTTTCATTTTTCATGGCCCATCAAAGTTTTAGATCAAAGTAAAACTTGGGCCTAGGGGGTTTCAGGAGGTGCTGCTTCACATGAACGGTTCAGATTTTGGATCCACATCACGTATGATGGGTTCTCAAAAAAGTTCGTACGTAGTACGTACGAACTGGTTCGCAGGTGAGCGTTTCCGTGTGTGTGTGTGTGTGTGTGTGTGTGTATATATATATATATATATATATATATATATATATATATATATATATATATATATATAATTTTTTATTTTTATTTTTAATCATTGGATAAAAAGATTCATTAAATTCATAAAAATAAAAGGTAGAACCCATAAAAATTTCTTTTCCGATTCATCCTCGAAGATTATTAGTGTGATCAACGATGAATATATGATCCAATGCCAAACGCCTCCTCAAAGTTGGCTGCTAGTGATTTGGGTGGATGGTAAAAGGAAGTGGGCCCCACTTGATCGTGATGTAGAGTGGGTCACGGACACTTTCATGGTCAAGATGGAACAGAGAAGGCCCAATCGCAGGTGAAAGCGATTAAGACAGCCATATCTCACAAATCGGAATGAGTTATTTGACTTACCATATATGATTTTGGATTGGAAAAGCTACTTTAGCCAACTAACCAAGCTACGTTGGATTTGCGAGATTCCATTGGATCAACGGTTGAAAGTCCTTTTTAATTTCATTTTTATTATAAATAGTAAGTTTCAATTCGATCTTAACTCTTGATCCTTTGAGTTTTAGGATCATGGTGTCCAAAATGAAAAGTGCTTTAAAATTTAAGAGAATAAAGTGATTAACCGAAATTGGACACCTACTATTTTTGGCTAAAAACCACAGAGTCTAGTAGAAATCATGGCCGTCTAGTAAGTTTACTATTTATGATTAGTCGTGTTTTTTTTAAGGGAGTTTGAGTTAGAGTTTGATTCTGAAAGTTATTCTAAATTTGAGATTACTATTTAAATGGTTGTAATTTCATTTTTATCATCATCAATTTATTTTCAAATTTATTAGGAATTATTTTTATTTTCCTATTTTCCTCATGGATTTGAGAAATCTATACAAGAGTCCTGAGAAGCTTCATAGATTTTGAGTAATATTTATCCCTTGAGGAAGATGGTGATCAACCTATCATGTCCACACCTGTGTCAGATCATGATCCCTCCATCCCCTAAAAGAGTAAGAGCAGTGTAGCCCACTTCCCATCATCAGTCCATCGTGATGAGGTTCATTCCCGTAGTGATATGGTGAGAAATTCTACAATTCACATGCTTGGTAGAAGTTCAATGAACCCTACGTGTATGGTGATCCCCATCATTGGTTTAATTGCCACCACCACGTTCTTGGACCATGGCCCAAATATAGCATAGAATACCAACTCTGACCATCAGGCCGTTTGCATGTTTTGTCCGAGTGTGGACCATTGATCATTTTCTTTATAGTTAAACCGTTCCATATTCAAGCCATTGATCAGATTAATACCATTATCGGATTTCCTTGACTTTTGGCACGTGTCATCTAGATGGTGGCTGGCCTAATTAACGGTTGGATTATCCCAAAAATTTGGGATGTGTAAAATAGAGAAACATTTGCAATTGACTTCATCCAACTACATACAGCTCATGCACAAGTAGCTTTACATCTGACTAACCTTCATGTCTCTGTTTATCACATGATTCCCTAGCCAAAAAGATTAAGGTGCGTTTGGTTGCACCAAATATCATAATATTTAGTGCAACGTAAGGCAACCTAGAGAATCTAGGTTGTGAAGATGATTACTCCTTTGCTTCCTGTTTTGAAGTCAATGATTCCATTCTTCGTTTGCTTTGAGTTGTTGTGCCGTGTATTTTTCGTTATTGTAGCATTTTATTGATATTGAGGATTATGGTGATGACAACGACACCCACCTGACAATAACAGTCTTTCTCAACTAATTAAGCTTTCGTGGAGCATGTGCCATGTGTAAAATAATAATCATAATAATAAGAGAATTTTACAGAAAAAAAAAAAAAAAAAAAATCCTACTTAATACAGAATTTATAATCTATTTTTAATAAGTTATCTCATTAATCTAAGTAATTATAATTATAATTAGATTTTTTTTATTTTTTTTTTTTTGCCCTTTCAGGGATACAAGCAAAATGATTGGTGGCTCAGCTGGGCCTCACCTGACGTTAATGCGAAATCCATCCCAACCCTAAGTGAGTTACCCCCTATTAAGTCTAGAGTCTAAAACTTAATTCCATCCATAATTCAAGTAGGCAACATGATTGGAAATAGTGTACACTGTAAAGCTCACATTTTAAATTGTTTCCCTTCATGTTATCTACTTTGTATGGTCAGATAATTGGGCTCAAGGCCTAAATTTTTGACGCAGGGATGAACGTGATGAGGTCGATCACCGTCTTCCTCAAGAGGATAACTACTCCGAATCCACGGAGCTTCTCTAGACTCCTCATAGAGACTTCTCGAATCCACGAGGAAAGAAGCAGAAAATAGAAATAAATTCTAATAAATTCGAAATTGATTTAATGAATGAAATAAATGAGTTCACAACCCTTTAAATAGGGATACCAAGTAATGTGAGAGAAATCAGAAGCAAACTACAACTAAAACTCCTAGAATTCGCAACTTACTATAAATAGTAAACTTACTATTTATAGATGGCCGTGATGTCTACTAATGCGCAAGGTTTTTGGCCAAAAATAGTAAGTGTCCTATTTGGCTTCACCAAACCGTTCTCCTAATTATTCTAAGCTCTTTTCACGTTGGGCGCAACTCCCAAAGCTCGATGGATGAAGAGTTATAATCAAACTAAAACTTACTATTTATAGTAAAAACGAAATTAAAATAGGGAAATGGCCATCGATCCAGGGGTATTTCGCAAATCCGGCTTGCATAGCCCAACATAGAGAGGTTGGTTGGCTAAAGTAGCTCGTTCTACCCCAAAATCATATATTTTACGCCCAATAGCTCATTCCGGATTGTGAGATACGCCAGATCTAAGGTTCGATGGTTCGAATCACTTCTGTCGTCGACTGGGCCTTTTCTGATCCATCTTGGCTATGAAACTGTCCATGACCCGCTCTATATCAGTCTCCTCCACTTCAAAAGAACTCGTCCTCGAGTTCTCATCCTGCTCTGGTTCATGATACTCGGTCAGGTCCGCGACGTTGAAAGTCTGTGAGATCGCCATGTCATCTGGAAGATTGACGCAGGGATGAACGTGATGAGAATAACTACTCCGAATCCACGGAGCTTCTCTGGACTCCTCACAGAGACTTCTCGAATCCACGAGGAAAGAAAGTAGAAAATAGAAATAAATTCTAAGAAATTTGAATTGATTAATTGATGAATAAAAACGAGTTCATAACCCTTTAAATAGGGGTACTAAGCAATGGGAAAGAAATTAGAATCAAACTACAACTCAAACTCCTAGAATCCGCGACTTACTATAAATAGTAAACTTACTATTTGTAGATGGTCGTGATGTCTACTAGTGCGCAAGGTTTTCGGCCAAAAATAGTAAGTGTCCTATTTGGCTTCACCAAACCGTTCTCCTAATTATTCTAAGCTCTTTTCACATTGGGTGCAACTCCTAAAGCCCGACGGATGAAGAGTTATAATCAAACTAAAACTTACTATTTATAGTAAAAACGAAATTAAAACAGGGAAATGAACGTTGATTCAGGGGTTTTTCACAATTTCGGGTTGTGTAACCCAGCGTAGCAGGGTTGGTTGGCTTCAGTAGCTCATTCAACCCCAAAATCATATATTTTATGTCAGATAACCCATTCCGGATTGCAAGATACGCCCGATTTAAGGTTCGATGGTCTGGATCACTTCTGTCGTCAACCGGGCCTTTTCTGATCCATCTTGGCCATATAACTGTCTGCGACCCGCTCTACATCAGTCTCCTCCACTTCAAAAGAACTCGTCATCGAGTTCTCGTCATGCTCTGGTTCATGATACTCGGTTAGGTCCGCGACATTGAAAGTCCGTGAGATTGTCATGTCATCTAGGCGATCAACAACATAAGCGTTATCATTGATCTTTCGGATGATTGATACCGGTCCAATCTTCTTATTTTTCAACTTGTTGTACATCCCGATCGAAAATCTCTCTTTGCGCAGATGGATCATAATGCAGTCGCCCACCTTGAACACTTTTTGTCGCTGATGCTTGTTCGCTCGTTCCTTATACTTCTCGCTCGAGGCATGTATCTTAGTCTGCACTTTTGCATGGATGCCCATGATCTTGTCTGCCATATGTTCTGTTGCAATGCTCGTGCCTGGGTGCTTGGGCAGAGGGACCAAGTCAAGTGTGTGGCGAGGCACTCGTCCGTAGATAATCTGAAACGGTGATCTCCCTGTCAGGCAGTTCACCATATTGTTGAATGCAAACTCTGCTTGAGACAAGGTCAAATCCCACTGCTTCAGTTTTTCTCCTGAAATACAGCGAAGGAGGTTTCCCAACGTGCGATTCACAACTTCGGTTTGCCCATCAGTCTGTGGGTGGTAAGCACTGTTGAATTGAAGTCGTGTATCGAATCGATTCCATAAAGTCTGCCAAAAGTGGCTAATGAACTTCATGTCATGATCGGAGTAATGGTCTTGGGGAACCCGTGTAGCCGTACGACCTCCCTGAAAAATAGATTCACCACGTGTGTTGCATCGAGGGTTTTCTTTCATGGGATAAAGTGCGCCATCATGGAGAAACGATCTATCACCACGAACACTGAATCCATGCCGCATTGTGTTCGTGGGAGACCAAGCACGAAGTCCATTGATAAATCCTCCCAAGGACCGTTAGGCACAGGTAATGGGGCGTAGAGGCCCGTATTCTGAGATTGCCCCTTGGAGGTCTGACAAACATGACAACATTTTACGGCTTTTCCCACATCGCGTACCAATTGCGGCCAGTAATACCGCTCTTCCACAAGAGTTCGCTTCTTGTCTCGCCCCGGATGTCCACCGAGGCCACCTCCATGTAGCTCCTGAATAATCTGCTCCCTTAAAGAGCTATGGGGGATGCACAATCGATTCCCTTTGAAGAGAAAATTGTCCTGCATATGAAGGTCACTGGGGTGACCTTCTTGGCACTTCATCCAAGAATCTTTGAAGTCCTCATCCTCGGCATACAGCTCCTTGAGACAGTCGAAGCCGACCACCTCGTTGCTCATCGTAACAAGTAGTGATGCACGACGTCTAAGTGCATTAACCACTTTGTTCTGCTGCCCTGACTTGTGCTTCAGAACAAACGTGAATTCCTGTAAAAATGCAACCCATCTAGCATGCACACGATTCATGTTAGTCTGACTATTAATAAACTTTAATGCTTGATGGTCAGTGTACAAAACAAACTCTCTTTGAATCAGATAATGCCGCCAATGTCGCAGCGCTTGAACAACTGCGTACAACTCAAGCTCATAAGTCGACCACTTCTTTCGGACTTTGTTGAGCTTCTTGCTGTAGAAGGCTATCGGCCTGCCTTCCTGTGATAATACTCATCTAATTCCGACGTATGAAGCGTCACACTCAACCTCAAACAATTTGTCGAAATTAGGAAGCACCAAAATCGGTGTTGTAGACAAACGATGCTTGATCTCATGAAAGCTCTTATCAGCTTTATCGGTCCACTGGAACGGTCCTTTTTTCATGCAATCTGTTATAGGCGCGACTATGGTACTAAAATCTCACACAAATCGATGATAGAAAGTCACCAACTCGTGAAAACTCCCCACCTCATGAATGTTTGTCGGGATCGGCCATTCCCTAATAGCTCGTACCTTTTCATCGTCCACACGAATGCCTGTGGACGTTACAACAAATCCTAGAAACAACAGACTGTTAGTTAAAAAACTACACTTCTTCAAGTTGAGGTACAACTTGTTAATTTGTAGGACCTGCAACACCTGCCTGAGATGTTTCCTGTGCTCCGCCTCATCCTGGCTATATATCAATATGTCATCAAAATATACTACCACAAATCGACCAGTGAATGGTTTTAGAACTTGATTCATCAAACGCATAAAAGTACTTGGTGCGTTCGATAGGCCGAAGGGCATGACCAGCCACTTATACAATCCTTCCTTGGTCTTGAATGTCGTTTTCCACTCATCACCAGGTTGAATACGAATCTAATGGTACCCGCTCCTTAGATCTAGTTTAGAGAACACCTTGGCCCCTTCTAACATATCGAGCATATCGTCCAACCGTGGTATTGGGAACCGATATTTGATGGTAATTTTGTTGATTGCCCGGCTGTCGACACACATGCGCCAGCTTCCATCTTTTTTTGGCGTTAATAATGCTGGTACGGCACATGGGCTCATGCTCTCTCTCAAGAGACCCTTACGGATCAAATCCTCCACTTGCCCCTGAAATATCTTACACTCCTTCGGACTCATTCGATAATGAGGGCGGTTGGACAGGCTAGCCCCAGGGAGGAGGTCTATCTGATGTTGGATGTCCCTCATGGGGGACAATCCATCAGGTAAATCCTCAGGCCAGACTTCTTTGAATTGTTTAGCAACAGTCTTAAACTTGGAGGGATGTTTGAGGGTTCCTCTGCCTTGCCCTTCACCATTACAGCGTATACCTCGCCGGTTTCCTTAGATTCGTCCATAAAATTTTGAATGGTCAAGAGGGAACTTCCCTCCACTTTAGAGGCTTCAGGGTGGTTCTCTGGTGCCATAGGGGCAAGGATTATTTTTCGACTATCCTTGACGAATACGTAAACATTATCTCGTCCCCGATGGGTCGCATCACGGTCCGACTGCCAAGGTCGACCAAGTAACATATGACAAGCTTCCATATCGATCACGTCATAAAGTATTTGATCTTTATAATTTTTGCCAATTGAAAACGAGATAGTGCATTGTTCAGTTACCTTGGTCTCATTCACCTTTTTTATCCAACCAATTGAGTACGGGGAATGATGTTTCATCGTTGGTAGCCGCAACTTGTCCACCATCACTCTTGAGACGATGTTCTCGCTACTACCATTGTCTATGATCACATCATAGACTTTTCCATTGACGGTGCACTGAGTACGAAATATATTGTGTCGTTGTGGATGTAATTCCTTTCGTGGGGCATACAACAATCGCCTCACAACTAGAAATTCACCACGATCCTCACCCGTCATTTTATCGCCACCTGTTATTTCTTCAATGATTTGTTCATGTTCATCAAAGCGATGGTCTTCTTCTGCGGCCTCATCTTCAGTGCCCCCTTCGTTTATAGTCAAGTGTGCTGCGGGACGTTGAGGACAAGTGTTTGATAAGTGGCCTGGTTGGCCACAGCGGTAACAATTGTTCGACCTTGGCCGAGCATAAGGATTTAGAATCCTACTCGGACTCGCTATTGTGGGTGCTGCACGTTGAGGTCTGGATGAGCCGCTCCCCGTATCACGGTTTGCGGTTGTAGGAAGTTGAGGTACTGGATCTTTTCCTCGTGGCAGCACTGGATCCTGCGTGGGACCCATCATGGGGGGTCGATTTGAAGGATATGGACGAGCAGGAGCTTTTAAAAGTTATGTTTCTGCCCTACCTGCCAATTGAACTGCTTTATCCACAGTCCCGACTGGGTATATCTGAACTCAGTCCTGAATTGTCGGTCGCAACCCACCTATAAATTATGCCACCTTCTGTGACTCAGATTCTGATAGATCGTTTCATGTAGCCAGCCGTTAGAATTCTTTAGTGTAATCTGTGACTGTTCGATTTTCTTGTCTGCAATTTTGATATTACTGGAATAATATCTGCTCATAATCACTGGGGAGAAATCGAGATCGAAGAAGACGTCTCATCCATGGCCATGATGAGATGGGCGCCTTGTTCTGGCGGGCTCGTGAGAGTTGTAATTGTTCCCACCATGCAGAAGCACCAGATTTTAATTTAAATGTTACCAATTTTACCCTTTTATGATCTGGCACGTCCATGTAATCAAAATATCTCTCTACTTCGGCTAGCCAATCGAGAACATCCTCTATGCGTAATAAACCATTAAAACTAAGAAGTTCAGCCTTACCTCGATAGTCTCTTTCAGCACGATCTAGATGATCAGCTCCATGGATTGGTCGTCTGGCAAAACCCACATTAAGGTCCTCGTCGCTAGAACTTGAATCATCTGGTATAACCCTGCGGTTTGCCACTGGTAGTGCTCTACGAAAATTGGGGTTACGTCGTACAGCAACCATGGGTGGTGGAGCCACTATGGGTGAGGGAGCAACCAAAGGTGGTGGAGCACCGCCTAGGGCTCGGGGCAGGAGTAGCGCATCCGCAAGACGGTCAAGAGTTGCCTGCAGCCTTTGCATGGTCAACTGACTCTCCCAGTTGAAAGCTTCCATTCTTTCTGAAAGATAACGAATCCCTGGATCACCGTCCATAGGATTTTGATTCATACCTTCATTGTTTGCCATCGGCTCGAGGGGAATCCTCGCTTTGATACCAATTGACGCAGGGATGAACGTGATGAGGATAACTACTCCGAATCCACGGAGCTTCTCTGGACTCCTCACAGAGCTTCTCGAATCCACGAGGAAAGAAAACAGAAAATAGAAATAAATTCTAGGAAATTTAAAATTGATTAATTGATGAATAAGAATGAGTTCACAACCCTTTAAATAGGGGTACCAAGCAATGGGAAAGAAATTAGAATCAAACTACAACTCAAACTCCTAAAATCCGCGACTTACTATAAATAGTAAACTTACTATTTATAGACGGTCGTGATGTCTACTAGTGCGCAAGGTTTTCGGCCAAAAATAGTAAGTGTCCTATTTGGCTTCACCAAACCGTTCTCCTAATTATTCTAAGCTCTTTTCACATTGGGCGCAACTCCTAAAGCCCGACGGATGAAGAGTTATAATCAAACTAAAACTTACTATTTATAGTAAAAACGAAATTAAAACAAGGAAACGACTGTCGATCCAGGGGTTTTTTACAATTTCGGGTTGCGCTATCTAGCATAGCAGGGTTGGTTGGCTTCAGTAGCTCGTTCTACCCCAAAATCATATATTTTACGTCAGATAACTCATTCCGGATTGCAAGATACACCCGATTTAAGGTTCGATGGTCTGGATCACTTCTGTCGTCGACCGGGCCTTTTCTGATCCATCTTGGCGATGTAACTGTCCGCGACCCGCTCTACATCAAAGATCAACAACATAAGCGTTGTCATTGATCTTTCGAATGATTGGGATGGGTCCAATCTTCTTATTTTTTAACTTGTTGTACGTCCCGATCGGAAATCTCTCTTTGCGCAGATGGACCATAACGCGGTTACCCACCTCGAACACTTTTTGTTGCAGGTGCTTGTCCGCTTGTTTCTTATACCTCTCGTTCGAGGCATATAGATTGGTCTGCACTTCCACATGGATGCCCATGATCTTGTCTGTCATATGTTCTGCTGCAATGCTCGTGCTGGGTACTTAGGCAGAGGGACCAAGTCAAGTGTGTGGCGAGGCACTCGTCCGTAGATAGTCTGGAACGGTGATTTCCTTGTCGAGCGGTTCACCATGTTGTTGAATGCAAACTCTACTTGAGACAAGGCCAAATCCAACTGCTTCGATTTTTTTCCTGAAATACAGCAAAAGAGGTTTCTCAACGTGCGATTCACAACTTCGGTCTGCCCATCAGTCTGTGGGTGGTAAGCACTGCTGAATTGAAGTCGTGTATCGAATCGAGTCCACAAAGTCCGCCAAAAGTGGCTAATGAACTTCGTGTCAGGATCAGAAGTAATGGTCTTAGGGACCCCGTGTAGCCATACGACCTCTCTGAAGAATAGATTCGCCACGTGTGTTGCATCGAGGGTCTTCTTGTATGGGATAAAGTGTGTCATCTTAAAGAAACAATCTATCACCACGAACACCAAATCCATGCCGGGTTGTGTTCGTGGGAGACCAAGCACGAAGTCCATTGTTAAATCCTCTCAAGAACCGTCAGGCACAGGTAACGGGGTGTAGAGGCTCGTATTCTGAGATTGCCCCTTGGAGGTCTAACAAACATGATAATGTTGTATGACTTTTTCCACATCACGTACTAATTGCTGCCAGTAATACCGCTCTTCCACAAGAGCTCACGTCTTGTCTCGCTCAAGGTGTCCACCGAAGCCACCTCCATGTAGCTCCTAAATAATCTGCTCCCTTAGAGAACTTTGGGGGATGCACTTGTACATGAAGGTCACTGGGGTGACCTTCTTGGCACTTCATCTAAGAATCTTTGAAGTCCTCATCCTCTGCATATAGCTCCTTGAGACAGTCAAAGCCGACCACTTCATTTCTCATCGTAATAAGTAGTGATGCACGACGGATAAGTGCATCAGCCACCTTGTTCTATTGCCCTGACTTGTGCTTCAGAACGAACGTGAATTCCTGTAAAAATGCAACCCATCTAGCATGGACACGATTCACATTAGTCTGACTATTAATAAACTTTAATGCTTGATGGTTAGTGTACAAAACAAACTCTCTTTGAATCAGATAATGCCGCCAATGTTGCAACGCTTGAACAACTGCGTACAACTCAAGCTCATAAGTCGACCACTTCTTTAGTGCTTCGTTGGGCTTCGTTGAGCTTCTCACTATAAAAGGCTACCGGCCTGGCCTCCTGTGATAATACTCATCCAATTCCGACGTATGAAGCGTCACACTCAACCTCAAATAATTTATCGAAATTAGGAAGCACGAAGACCGGTGTTGTAGACAAACGATGCTTGATCTCATGAAAGCTCTTGTCAGCTTTATCGGTCCATTGAACGGTCCTTTTTCATGCAATCTGTTATAGGAGCGACTATGGTGTCAAAATCTCACACGAATCAACGATAGAAAGTTGCCAACCCGTGAAAACTCCTCACCTCATGAATGTTTGTCGGGATCGGTCATTCCCTAATGGCTCGCACCTTTTCATCGTCCACACGGATGCTTGTGGACGTTATAACAAATCCTATAAACAACAGGCTCTCAGTTAAAAAACTACACTTCTTCAAGTTGAGGTACAACTTGTTAATTTGTATGACCTACAGCACTTGCCTGAGATGTTTTCTGTGCTCCGCCTCATCCTAGCTATATATTAATATGTCATCAAAATATACTACCACAAATCGGCCAGTGAACGGTTTTAGAACTTGATTCATCAAGCGCATAAAAGTACTTGATGCATTCGATAGGTTGAAGGGCATAACCAGCCACTCATATAACCCTTCCTTGATCTTGAATGCCGTTTTCTACTCATCATCGGGTCAGATACCAATCTGATGGTACCCGCTCCTTAGATCTAGTTTAGAGAACACCTTGGCCCCTTCTAACATATCGAGCATGTCGTCTAACCGTAGTATTGGAAACCGATATTTGATGGTAATTTTGTTGATTGCCCAATTGTCGACACACATGCGCTAGCTTCCATCTTTTTTGGGCGTTAAAAATACTAGTACGGCACATGGGCTCATGCTCTCTCTCAAGAGACCCTTACGGATCAATTCCTCCACTTGCCCCTGAAGTATCTCACACTTCTTTGGACTTATTTGATAATGAGGGCGGTTGGGCAGGCTAGCCCCAGGGACGAGGTCTATGTGATGTTGGATGTCCCTCATAGGGGGCAATCCACCAAGTAAATCTTCAGGCCAGACTTCTTTGAATTCGTTTAGTAACAATCTTAAACTTGAAGGAATGTTTAAAGGTTCCTCTTCCTCGCCCTTCACCACTACGGCGTATACCTCGCCGGTTTCCTTGGATTCCTCCATGAAATCCCGAATAGTCAAGAGGGAACTCTCCTCCACTTTAGAGGCTTCAGCGTGGTTCTCTGGTGCCATAGGGGCAAGGATTATTTTTCAACTATCCTTGACGAATATGTAGACATTGTCTCATCCTTGATGGGTCGCATTACAGTCCGACTGCCAAGGTCGACCGAGTAGCATATGGCAAGCTTCGATGTCGACCACGTCAAAAAGTATCTGATCCTTATAATTTTTGTCAATTGAAAACGAGATAGTGCATTGTTCAGTTACCTTGGTCTCATTCACCTTTTTTATCGAGCCAATTGAGTACGGGGAAGGATGTTTCATCGTTGGTAGCTGCAACTTATCCACCATCACTCTTGAGACGATGTTCTCGTTACTACCACTATCTATGATCACATCACAGACCTTTCCGTTGACAATGCACCGAGTACGAAATATATTGTGTCGCTGTTGATGTAATTCCTTTCGTGGGGTATACAGTAATCGCCTCATAACTAGAAATTTGCCACGATCCTCGCATGTCACTTCAATACTACCTGTTATTTCTTTAGTGGTTTGTTCATATTCATCAAAGTCATGGTCTTCTTCTGTGGCCTCATTTTCAGTGCCTCATTCGTTTATAGTCAAGTGTGCTGCAGAACGTTGAGGACAAGTGTTTGATAGTTGGCCACAACGGTAACAATTGTTCGACCTTGGCTGAGCATAAGGATTTGGAATCTTACTCGGGCCCGCTATTGTGGGTGCTGCACGTTGAGGTCTGGATGAACTGCTCCCCATATCACGGTTTGCGGTTGTAGAAGGTTGAGGACGTTCTCCTACTGGATCTTTTCCTCATGCCAGCACTGGATCCTGCGTGGGACTCGTCATGAGGGGTCGAGTTGAAGGATATAAACGAACAGAAGCTCTTGCAAGTTGTGTTTCTGCCCTACCCGCCAATTGAACTGCTTCATCCACGGTCCCGACTGGGTACAACTAATCTCGGTCCTGAATTTTCGGTCGCAACCCACTTATAAATCGTGCCACCTTCTGTGACTTAGATTCTGACAGATCATTTCATGTAGCCAACCGCTGGAATTCTTCAGTGTAATTTGTGACGGTTCGATTTCCTTGTCCGCAATTTTGGTATTGCTAGAATAATATCTGCTCATAATCACTGGCAAGGAATCGTGATCGAAGAAGACGTCTCATCCATGGCCATGATGAGATGGGCGCCTTGTTCTGGTGGGCTCGTGAGAGTTGTAATTATTCCCACCATGCAGAAGTACCAGATTTTAATTTAAACGCTACCAATTTTACCATTTTATGATCTAGCACGGCCATATAATCAAAATATTTCTCTACTTCGGCTAGCCAATTGAGAAAATCTTGTATACGTAATAAACCATTAAAACTAGGAAGTTTAGCCTTACCTCGATAGTCTCTTTCAGCACGATCTAGATGATCGCCTTCATGGATTGGTCGTCAGGTAAAACCCTCATTAAGGTCTTCGTCGCTAGAACCTGAATCATCTGGTGTAGCCCTACGGTTTGCCACTGATAGTGCTCTACGAAAATCGGGGTTGTGTCATACAGCAACCACGGGTGGTGGAGCACCGCCTAGGGCTCGGGGCGGAAGTATCGCATCCGCAAGACGGTCGAAGGTTTACCTGCAGCCCTTGCATGGTCAACTGATTCTCCCGGTGGAAAGTTTTCATTTTTTTTGAAAAATAACGAATCCCTGTATAACCGTCCATAGGATTTTGATTCATACCTTCATTATTTGTCATCGGCTCGAGGGGAATCCTTGCTCTAATACCAAATGACGCAGGGATGAACGTGATGAGGTCGATCACCGTCTTCCTTAAGAGGATAACTACTCCGAATCCACGGAGCTTCTGTGGACTCCTCACAGAGACTCCTCGAATCCACGAGGAAAGAAAGCAGAAAATAGAAATAAATTCTAATAAATTCGAAATTGATTTAATGAATGAAATAAATGAGTTCACAATCCTTTAAATAGGGATACCAAGAAATGTGAGAGAAATCAGAAGCAAACTACAACTAAAACTCATAGAATTCGCAACTTACTATTTATAGACGGTCGTGATGTCTACTAGTGCGCAAGGTTTTCGGCCAAAAATAGTAAGTGTTCTATTTGGCTTCACCAAACTGTTCTCCTAATAATTCTAAGCTCTTTTCACGTTGGGCGCAACTCCTAAAGCTGGACGAATGAAGAGTTATAATCAAACTAAAACTTACTATTTATAGTAAAAATGAAATTAAAACAGGGAAACGACCGTCAATCCAGGGGTATTTCGCAAATCCAGCTTGTGCAACCCAGCGTAACAAGGTTGGTTGGTTAAAGTAGCTCGTTCTACCCTAAAATCATATATTTTACACCCGATAACTCATTCCGGATTGTGAGATACGCCCAATCTAAGGTCCGACGGTCCAGATCACTTCTGTCGTCGACTGGGCCTTTTCTGATCCATCTTGGCCATGAAACTGTCCGCAACCCGCTCTGCATCAATTTTAGTATGGGATCTAATGGTTAGAATGAATTTTATATAATCATCATAGTGGGCCTCGTAAAAATCAAGGGTAGATGTCTATTTCTTTTAATGTGGACTACTAAATCACGATTCAGGCTTATTCTTTTAATGGACTTGAATAATGTAAGATTACACATCTAATGGTCTGAGTGGATCTCACATATATATCATGGTGGGTTTGTACAAAATCAAGGGTGGACGAAATTACTCCTTTTTTAATATATCAACAATATATATTTATTAAAAAAAAAATGGATGCCACATTTGATTTTTGATGGCCCACCATTATGTGTATGGGTCTAATTTTAGGACAAGGATGACATCCTTGATTTTTGAAGGGCCCACCATGATATGTATGGGTCTGATTTTAGGCTTGGAGCCTAAAATTTGGCATGGCATCTAATGGTTGCAGTGGATCTTGTATAATCATCATGGTATGCTATTTAAAAATCAATGGTAGATATGTCTCTTCCAACTGTTTCCTTTGGTGTGGCCCTACTGAATCATGAGTCAGCCCTTTTCTATTAATGTGGATGTAAAATTGGATTACACATCTAATGGTCGGAGTAGATCTCCCCTACATATCACATTGGGCCATAAAAAATCAAGGCCATGGAAATTCATTTTTATCATCAATCAATCTAATTTTAAATTTATTAGAATTTATTTCTATTTTCTATTTTCCCTCATGGATTAAAGAATATTTGTTTAAAATTCATTTCTATTTTCTATTTTCTTTCATGAAACTCCTTAAAATTCGTGACTTACTATAAATAGTAAACTCAATGGCCGTGATTTCCACTAGACTTCATGGTTTTCGGCCAAAATTAATAAGTGTCCAAATTGGCCTAAGCACGTTATTCTCTAAAATTTCTAAGCCTTTTTCATGCTGCGCGTGACCTATAGAACTGGAAGGATCATGAATTATGATAGAACTAAAACTTACTATAAATAGTAAAAGTGATATTAAAATTGAGTTTTGACCGTCAATCTATGGAATCCCCGGCATAGCAGGGTTGGTTGGCTTTAAAGTAGCTTCTCCTGCCCAAAATCACATATGATATGTGGATTAACTCATTCTAGTGATTGTTCTGGGGTTATGACAGTCCTGATCACTTCCACCTCCAATCAGGCCTTCCTTGGTCCACATGAAAGTGTCCTCGACCCGATTTACATCAGGCTGGGCTTGGGCTGACCCCGACCCTGCCCAGACCAGCCTGTTACCGCCCTTTAGCCATGGTCGAACACTAGCTTTTTTCCTGAGGAAATTTCTCAAATGAATTACGTACTGATTGCACAGATGTTAAAATGGGAGAAGTTTGGCATAGCGATCATCCCCGGCGAGTTGGCTTTGCTCTCTGGACTGATCATGTGGGCCACGAGCTTTTCCCGGCACAAGATGTTTGAACTCTTCTACTACACCCATCATCTCTACTTCCTCTTCCTCATCTTCTTCGTATTGCACGTCGGCTTTTCCTTCTTCTGCATTATTCTTCCTAGCATCTACCTCTTCTTGATCGATCGGTATCTGCGGTTTTTAATATCGCGGAGAAATGTTCATTTGGTATCTGCTCGTGTTTTACCTTGTGAAGTGGCTGAGCTCATCTTCTCCAAGAGCCCAGGTGAGGCTAGGGTGGAAGAACTATTATGGTGCCGTGTTTGGATGGTTCATTGAATTGAATTTCAATACATTTGAATAGAGGAGGCAATGGGCTAGGTTTGGGCCCAGCCCATTTTTGCCTTGAGTGTTCCTAGTCCATCCGTTGATCTAATAGGCCACATTCAAAATTCAATATCTATCACTTGGACGGTCCAATCGATCAATCTGAACTGTCTATTAAGCCTAGAACAAGATATTGAACTGATTATTTTTACAATTCAATTCAATAATGCACCCAAACACGACTTGCGTGTTGTTTTTAAGTCCATCGAATATCAATGGCTGAGATTTTGTGCAGATTTGAGTTACACGCCAACCAGCATTGTGTTGATCAATGTGCCGAGAATTTCTACTCTGCAATGGCATCCATTTACTGTAAGTTCGAGTAGCAACATGGAAGAGGATAAGCTTAGTATCATCATCAAGAGCGATGGAAGCTGGACACGGAAGCTGTACCAGACACTTTTGTCGGCTGATCCAATGGACCGCCTGGATGTTTCGATCGAAGGACCTTATGGGCCTACTTCAACTCACTTCCTAAGGTGTGTAGTTTGCAGTCTGCAAGTGAAATTTCTTACCCCACTAAGTGAAAAATTAACGGCGGTTATGCATGGTAATCATGCGTGCGGCCCACTTGGTTGCATTTCATATTATCCAAACCGCAAGTTCAACAAGCCCTATGTTGGGACTCCTGAAAACACACTAAGAGGAATCTAACAAGATAATCACAATCGCATAAGCAAATCCAACAAGCAATCAATCCGAATTTACGTGAAAAATTCTTTTGGGAAAAAATTACAGCACAAAGCCATAATACCCTATAAGAAACGAAGTTACAGATCAAAACTGCAGGATAAAAAAAGAAGAAGAAGAAAAAAGTCCAACCCTTTTTCCTTCAAAACCCACTCAAATGCTTGAGCATGTTTAGAAAACCCTAATTTATACCGTAATCTTGGTTACACCTATATATATATATATATATATATATATATATATATGGGAAAAGGTACTATGCGCTCGACCTCACGAGTCTGTCCTATGAGGTCGAGCTGTGTGGGCCCCACCGTGATGCGTTTCGAACATCTACCCCATCAGTCAGATGCCCCTCTAATTTATGCAATGGGATATCCAAAAATCAGCCGTATATGGAACTTTTGGTGGGCCATACCATCTAAAATCATGTGAAGACACCATTAAAACATATAAAAGCACTTTGTTGGGCCCACATGAGATTTTGAATGTTGCTGAAACTGGGTCTGAAGCCATCCATTACGTGGGTCCACACATAATGGATGGGCTGGATTTGCAATTTCAGCAGCATTCAAAACTCGGGTGCCCCAAAATCAATTGATATGTTTTAATGGTGCTTCACATGATTTCTGTATATGGTGTGGCCCATACAAGTCACGGATTGACTTGATTTTGAGACCTAGGCCCACGATGGAATGGTGCATCTGAGTGATGGGGTAGATGTTTGAAACGCATCACGGTGGGGCCCACACAACTCGACCTCATGGGACGGACTCGTGAGGTTGAGCGCATAGTATATATATATATATATATATATATATATATATATATTACCGCAATTGAAATAGGAAACAAATCACGTACTTATGCAATTCTATGTGTACTCTCGATGGCACCTTCGATGGCAGCCATCGAGAACCAGTCAATAACATTGAAGAACCCTCTGTACTATCGACTAGCAATCTCCAAAACTGTTCAACAATCGATTAACATGGATTTTTTGAATTTCCTCGATGGAATAAAGTATCTGTCAATGGAATCAACATTTGTTCGATGGACATTAGACATTGAGAGACTCTATTACGAACCAATTTAAGACATTAGACAACATCCCATTATGCATGGTCCAGAGTACACAATTACCGTCCAAACTGCTCATTGGATGCTTAGATTGACATTGAAGCTATATTTGCAGGCATGACAAGCTAGTCATGATCAGCGGCGGCAGCGGCCTTACACCATTCATCTCCATCATCAAAGAATTCATCTTCAAGGCTACCATAGCAGGCCACCAGGCCCCACGTATCCACCTTATTTGTGCATTCAAGAATTCCTTGGACCTAACCATGCTCGACCTCCTCCTCCCACCCACCACCACTGCATCATCCGACATTTCCCACATAGACCTCCAACTGGATGTTTTTATCACTAGAGAAAAAGACCCCACATCCAACAATCCAAAACACGTCCGGACCATTTGGTTCAAGCCCAGCCCAATAGATGTGCCCATATACGCCGTCCTAGGCCCAAACAGCTGGCTATGGCTAGGTGCGATAATTACAACATCATTCATCATATTCCTCCTACTCTTGGGTTTTCTAACCCGATACTACATATACCCAATCGACCGCAACACGAACGAGATGTATCCTCACTTAGCGAAATCTGCTTTTAGCGTGCTGTTCATGTGCCTCGGCATAGTAGTGGCTGCTGGCTCAGCAGTTCTGTGGAACAAGAAACAGAATGCAATGGAAGGGAAGCAGATCGAGAACACGGAGGCGGTAACACCCACGACGTCGCCTGGGTCATGGTTCTACAATGAGGATCGAGAGTTGGAGAGTTTGAACCACCAGTCATTAGTCCAAGCTACAAAGGTGCACTTTGGTGCAAGGCCTCATCTTAGAAGTAAGCTACTCTTTCTCTAGTAGTGTTTTTTTTTTTTTTTTCTTTTGTACCCCCCAATGGCCTGGCTAGATTAATATTTCGAAATCTGGGGCTGAAAGAACTCTAGGCCTGGCCTGGTGATGCTCAATCCCAGAAGGCAAGGTGATTTGCTCACAGGGCATGTGGATCGTGATACACGTGAGATCCTGGATGCTTATCACGTGGACTACACATTTGTCTTTTGGTATCCATTCGTGCTGTGAATTTGTGGCTGACCTGATGAGGTGGAATCGCCTGGTTTTGGGCCAGGGCATGTTCATGGTGTGGTCCACCTGATGAACGGTTTGGATCCTAGATATTGAATTCTGCGTGGTCGATTAGGCCATCCTCAGGCCGAACACGGCCGGGCTGCGGTCCCGAACGGTGAGAGGGGCCAACATCGATGTAGGGTGCACACGGTTCGGTTCAGTTCGGTTCGGCTCGGCTCTGGGTGAAACCGAACCGAACTGTTCCCAACGGTTCCAAGAAAACTAAAACTGGAATCCGACCGTTTGTACCCTAGAACCTAATTGCCGTTTGCACCCTAGAACTGAATTGGAACTGGACAGTAAAAATCAGCTAGGTTATCTACGGTTATGAGAATCTAGCCCAATTGAATTGCTTGGGGTTTTTTTATTTATTATAAACCAGCCCAAGCTCTTCTACCGAATATTTTTGTAAAGAGTAATCTTGTCATAGTTTGTTTCTCTGACCCTTTTGTGTTCCTAAAATAATTTCGCTGGCAATGTCTATTCGTATTGTCATCTATTTGATGAATGGTATAGTTTTTTTATGTTTAAAAAATAATAATTTAATATTTATCAGGCAAGATTCTGATTCTAGGTACAGTTGGAGGGTTGGATTATACAGTCTAGTTCAGTTTTACAGAACCCCAAACCGAGAACCAAATCGAACTAACTGGTTCTTTAATTTTTGGGACCGGAAGGAAAACCAATGCACCTCAGAAACGGACCAAACCGGTCTGGTCGATTCAATTTGGTTTACTGGTTCTGCCGGTTCATGTGCACCCCTACCTCAATGTAGTCATTATATATCCACATTATTTATTTGTTTTTCTAATTTATTTTAGCCCATGGTTCCAAAACTAAAGCAGATACAAATTTCAGGTGGACCAATACATTGGACTTATTAATCATTAAAAACCTTTATAAGCTACAAAAGTTTTGGATCAAGCTGATATTTGCTTTATACTTTCATCTATGTCTGTGTGACCTTATTAACAGGTTGGATGGTCAATAAACATCATGGTGGACACTAACTAATTTTTAATGGTCGACGTTCAATGACCACTATTTCGTGTTGTGTGGTCCACCTGAAATTTTTATATGCTTTAGTTTTGGTATCATATGGTAAAATAAGATGGAAAAACAAATGGACGGCGTGGATATACAATGACTACTTCGAGGCGGGCCCTATGGTCAGGGTCTCACCAACATGGCTGGTTCGGGTTGGCAGCCAAATGGCGCTCGCTCATGGTTAGATTACAAACCCATCCGCTTGATGGGCCAGATATTCAATGGGCCGGGCCTGGGGCTGTCTTCAACTGGATTTTGAATCGGTTGGGCTAGGCCAGAGATTTTAGAAATTAAAAAAGGACCAGTGCTTCGCATTTGAAGTCGACATGAGAAATGGCCTTCTTTCTGGGCATGGTGGGGCCCACCTGATCAACGGAATGATCTCAAGTTATCATATGTAGCAGCAGTCTTTATTTTGATGATGGGGGGAATCACGTGTTTGTATTTTTATGGCTGTGATCGTTGCAGAGATGCTGTTGGAGTGTAAAGAGGGGAGCGTTGGAGTTTTGGTTTGTGGTCCAAGTGAAATGCGCCATGAGGTTGCAGCCATATGTTCGTCTGGTTTGATGGCTAACCTACATTTCGAGTCTATCAGCTTTAGCTGGTGAAAAACAATGCATGTATACGCTTCCCTTTCAATGAAAGCTATTCACTTCACACGTGTACTGTCTCTTTTGTCACACGTGTCAACATGGCACACATATATGAGATCCTGGCAATTAATCAGGTTGGACTTACCGTGAGCAAGCCCTGGCCCAAAAATCAGGTCCACAACTCGTCAAGAGAACGGTGGTCCTATTACCACGCTCTAACATTGCTCCAATTCGATCCTAACTCTCACATTGGTGGCCAGTAAATGGACGACGGTTTAAAATGAAATTACAGAAAACGGGCGGTACTCAAATAAGCCCGTGAATTTTTAGGATCTATCTATCCCCAGCCTTTTGGCCAGCATGACTTGTGTAGCCACAGGGGATGTGATTTTCACTGACATGGATGGAACGGCATGATATGAATGACATCTGTCCAAATTGTATGTGGGGCCCACTGTGGTGTGTGTTATCCAATCTAATCATTTGATATTCCGCCAAGATGAAGGGACACCACAAAAATCAAGACATTTCCATTCTTAGGCAACACCACGTGAATATAGGACACTTAGGGCCCGTTTGGTTACCACTAAATAAGTTACTTTTTCTACTCAATAGCAATAGATAAGTGATTTATTTCAGATAAGTTTGATTTATTATTAGTTATAAATAATTTTTTACTTAAAAGTACTTAATTTTATAAGCCACGTGAGAGAAGCATTTGAAGAGATGAAATATGGGAGAAGCTACTAAGTAGGTTGTTTGTCAAACATACTTATTATCTTAATAAGTAGAAACTAAGATAAGCTACTTGTGGCATAAGTAGCTTATCTTAAGCAACTTATGATCTAAACGCTCCTTAATAAATGTTTCCATCTAAAGTTGTACACGAACCAAGTTAGCTCAGTTAACATGCCCGACTTGACTTGAAAAAGCTCAATTCAACTTGGTTCGAAATTGAGTTTGAGCTAAGTTAAGCGGATTTTTAAAGCTTGAAAAAATTTCAAGCTGAGTTCAAGCTTATTTGAGGTCAAATCGACTGGGATGGAATCTCATCTCAAATCAAACTCAGATTGAACTAGTTCGGTGACTCGGTTATTTTGATATTAACATTGCCCACCAAGTGTTCGATGAAATGACTCAACGAAGTGTTGTTTCGGGTGCATACATTCTTCACAAGATCGGCTGGTGGCGAGGAATATATGGAAATGAAACAAATCACTTCGAAAAAAAAAAAACATTACACGATAATACTATCCTCGTATCTTGATTTTGATGTTACCTACTCAGTGCTTGATGAAATACCTATAAACTGTTGTTGTTGTTTTGCATACTATAAGAAATTGAAGGTGCACTCCATGTGTTTGAGGAAATATCGCACAGGCTCGACCTCGACTCGAATTAGTCCGAGCTGCTGATTGAACCGAGAAGAGCTAGCTAGTCAGGCTCAAGGAACATGTTGAGCCAAGTTTGAATTGGAGTAAGCTAGTAGCTGAGTCAAGCCGAGCTATGCCAAGCTCGACTCAGTTCGAATGGTGTACAGCTCTAGTTCCATCGTTAAGATTTAAGCCATAAATGAATTTTCATGAGGTAATCAATGGATCCTGTGTTAGAATATGGTGCATCCTTATACTATATCCTAATATAGGCACCTAGCTACACCTCTGCGATGAACATTAATCAATGTACACAACATCACTGTTATAGAATCTTGACATGACCTCGGGTCTAAGGATTAGTCCAATATGGTACATAATCAAGTTGATGTGATCCAAACATGATAAGCCTCCTAGATCAGGGGACCATTTGATCCTCAGTGTAAGTGCTTGGATAATCTGAAGACACAATAACATGAAGCAATGAACACGCAAACTCCTATATAAGGTGAGATGTAGGCATTGGTTGTTGAGTATGATGGTAGAGACTTTCCTTCCCATCTTGTCATGGGCTCCCTTACAAAGAATATTCAATATTCCTTTCACAAATTGCTTAATTTAGCTATTATCGTAATTATATTTATAATACTAAGATTTATGAAACACAATTCTCTATTTACCTTCGTCATTGTGTCTAAACTTACATTGTCCTGAAACAGTTGAATCCCTCCATATAACCGGCATTAATCAAAGATAGCATTAACGCACCACAGGAAACAGTGGCGATTAAATACCCACCATTAAAAACATTTTGGGGGTACCGGAATGTTTATTTGCCATCCAACCAAAAACCTGGATGAAGGGATTACACAAATGTTAGCTTGATCCAAAACTTATGCGGGCCATAAGAAGTTTTTAATGGTCAATCACCATTGTTTCTTGTAGTGTGGTCCAACTTAGATTTAAATTTGCTTCATTTTTTAGATCATGCCTTAAAATGAGCTGTCAAAGTGGATGGATGGCATGGATGTAAGGCACATAAATCACAATGGGCTCCACAATCAAAGATCCATCCACTCCCTCCAATGCCAAGTCGATGGTGGAAAAGTTTTGTGGCCCCACCACTATGTATGTGTTTTAATCCATGCCATCTCATTGTAAGGCATGAGCCAAAAAATGAGGTAGATCCAAAGCTAAAGTGGACCACACCACAAAACAATGGGGATTGAATGCTACCATTGAAAACTTCTTAGGCATACAGAAGCTTTGGATCAAGCGTTATTTGTGTTTTCCTTTATTCAGGATTATGGGCCTTTTTCTGAATGGAAAATAAATGGAAGCGGCAATCAAGGTTGTGTGCCACCGACCTTGGTAGTGGGTTAATGTGGCAAAGTTTTATGGGCCCCACCATGATATAACTGTTATTTTCGTAGTTTGTCCATTTTGCGAGATCATTTTAGGGCAAGCGCCGAAAAAAGAGGTAGATCCAAACCTCAAGTAGACCACACCAAAGAGCGCATTGAGGACAATGACATCCACCATTGAAACCTTCATAAGATCCATCATGATGTTTGTTTGCTATCCAACATGTTCATAAGTTCACACACATCGAAGGGAAAACACAAATATCAACCCGATCCAAAACTTTTGTGGCTCACAAGAAGTTTTTAATGGTAGGCATCAGTAGACAACCCACCTAAGACAGCAAGAGACTATTTTGCAAAATTTCAATGTAACTTCAAAAGATTGGCTTTTGATTAACTTAGGAAGCACTGTAACACTAAATGGACTAAATGGAGAAGATCTCTGCACCATCTTGAAGACATCTAATTGTTCATATCAAGCTAAGGGGACCCCCTCGGTCATCTAAACCCTATTGACTTTGTCAGATGGACTATGGGACTATTGAGTTGACAAAAAAAATACTTTGAAATACATGAAAATATAAAATTTCCATCGGTTCAAAAAAGTACACTTATCAGTCCAGACAACTCTTATCATTAAAAGGACATTGAAAAACATGGGATTCTACCACTCCAACACCAAATTCTCGCCAATCTAGTTTATAAAAATGCAACCCATTTTTCTCATTTTACATGCTCAACAATGCTTGGTTCATGACCCCTGAGGCTTAGAAATGCCTTGAGGGCTTGAAAAATGATTAGGTGAGCTCAAGTAGTGCTCTCTTTGGTCAAAAAGTTGCTTGCCTCTGAGGCTCTACGGGAGAAATCCTCCATGTAGGTAGGTTGCCAATTTCAAAAGAAGTTCCTCGACATTTGGAGTAGAGTCAGAATTATATATGGACACCCAATCATCTCTTCTACATAAAGAGTGTTTGGTTTTTCTCTTTCTTTCTCACATCTTCCTCAAGTTTTCATCAATGCTGTCACGCCCCAAACTCAGAAACCGGGCTCACAAAATTTTCAATTGCCGAATCCAGTACTGACAGCCTCCGTAGTACTCCATTCTCGGCTTCCAGCGCCCATACACCGGATTTTCAATTCTGGGACCTTACAAGGAGGATTTTCAACGTACATTTGTTTCATAACAAGCATAACCATAAGTTTACCTGAATCACAAAGACAATATCATCATCATATATCCACTAATATGAACAATTGAATACACTGCTGAAAGGAAAATATACATATATCGAAAATCAAAGCTTTAGAAGACCGCTGCACGCTCCAAGCTCAACGTTGTTGCGACCTAACGCCATCTGCACGCATTTATCATGCATAAGCTTATAGAAAGCTTAGAGGGTGGTGTAAGTGTGTGCTCAAGGTAGGTGTCAAGTATGCAATATCATAGCAATAAGGAAGCATGCTGGTAAGTCCATAAATGTCATCAGCCTTATCCAAACTATGCGATCCAAAACACAAAAAAAAAAGCCAATATCATATACTGATGAAACAATGTAGATCAACTATGCAATGCGAAGTCATAGTAAGCCAAATATCATATACTGAGGAAACAATGTAGATCAGCTATGCAATGCGAAGTCATAGTAAGCCAAATATCATATACTAAGTAAATAATGTAAATCAGCTATGTAATGTGGAGTCATAGTGAGCTAAATATCATATACTGAGGATGCAATATAATATGCAAATCCTAACGGGCCCACAAATACCATCAACCTTATCTAGGCCATATAAATGAAGAAACATAGCAACCCAAAATGCCATATGCCGCGAATGTAATGCAATATATGATGCGAATGAAATGACCAAGCTTAAGTGTGAAGTCGGGATGATAGTACGTAGTATCGCAGGCTATGGGGTTCATCACAAGGGACTTCTATCCAAACCAGTCTCATACCTAAATTTGGATAGCCAGACTCCATGTGGTAAACTCCTGATCTCGGTTAGTCGTGCGCCCCAACTAAAATCCTATCCATTGCGAAGGTACACAATAAATAGTTGCGCACCACCAGCCTGAGTGGATAGTGTATGAATGAATCAATCAAATGTGAGTACGCAACTGCTGCTCAGTAAGTCCACATATCAGGATCGTACATCTCTGAGATCATCACTGGGGTCTAGTACACTCCAAGCTGGCTACCGCCCCTACAGGTCTCGTACCCAGCGAGTGAAAAAGACCTCACTACTCGCCTGCCAGTAGTATACCAATGCCTACCCGGCTCGTCGATAGTGGACCCATAGCTCCCTCACTTGAGCGGATAAGGCCACACCCCCTTCTAACCGATCATGACACAGTGGGAGACCCGGCCTACTAGTATTCGGCACTCGGGCACTCATGTATATCCACTCGGTGTAGACGTTGGAGCGTCTCTTGGCCACAAAGATTTAAGAACTTTCACCCACGGACATCCAACTTTTTCAGATGCTCGAACCAAACATTTTCGATATCCCATTTGGCCATCCATGATATGCCTGTGGAGGTTACAACCCTAATATCGCTAGGGCGTATAGTAGTCATATCACAAATACAAGATGCACGAGTCACACAGTCCAATCATGCATCAATCCTGCACATACTGTGTGCTCATATGAGACGACTCCGCCTATTAGGGAGTCTCATAAACAACTTGCCCTATGACATATTCCGGGGTCAATTACATCTCATAACAAACATGCAGATGATGCGTATGGGTATATATCATGATGATATACTGTCACATACTCATAATTGGTATCGATAATTGGCACTGATAATCGTCCTCGATAATCAGCCTCGACAATCGGCCTAGATAATCGGCCTCAACAATCGATCTCGATAATCAGCCTTGACAATCGGTCTCGATAATCGGCCTCAATAATCAGCCTCGACAATCGATCTCGATAATCATCCTATATATAAGGCGGGGTCTATAGATGAACAATCGATCTAAACCAAAACATAAAGATCGGCCTTCGGCCGTGGATATGCCCAATCCAGTAGCACAAAGACGTCTACGACGATGATGAACCATGCAATATTAATGGGGTCAATGATTTGGGTTGACCCAGAATAATGAGAATGGGCATAATAAAGGCTTAAAGGAAGGTCACAATGTGGACATGTAACCATCATCGTCCACCAATGTGGACATTTAACCAATATTGCTCCCAAAGAGTGGCTCACATAGAGCCAAACGTATAGTAGGCCCATGGCCTCACACAAGGGCCTAATATCCATCACCATGGGCCTCACTGAAGGGCTTAATACACATCATGATGGGTCTCACTCATGGGCCACATGTGCATCACATTAGGCCTCACTCATGGGCCACATATACATCAAGTAGGTTGCATCGCATGGGCCTCGTATGCATCACATGGGCCGCACCAATGGGCCTCATATACATCAAGTGGGTCGCACCAATGGGTCTCATATACATCAAGTGGGCCGTACATATGGGCCGTAAATACATCACATTGGGGTGGGCTCTACATATTCCAAATGGGCTACAAATACACCACAATGGGCCTTGCCAAATGGGCCATAAATACATCACAATGGGCTGCATCACATGGGCTTAATACACGTCACAATGGACCTCATATACATCACAATGGGCCGCTCACACGGGCCTAATATACATCACAATGGGCCTCATACACAGGCCGCATTATATCAAGTGGACCGCATTGCATGGGCCTCATATACATCAAGATGGGCCACAATAATGCGCCTCATATACATCAAGATGGGCCGCGTTACATGGGCCACACCATAAATAGCAACGGACATAATGATCGAAAGATCATCTGGACCATACCACAAATAGCAGCGGTGATAATGATTTCCACTGTTAAAACTCCATAGGGCCCACCATAACGTTTATTTTCTACCAATATGTTCATGCGGTCACAAAGACATGGATTAAAAGGAAGAACAAGTTTCATATTGATCCAGAACTTTTGTGATCCCTAAAGGATCTCAATGGTAGGTGTTCAACTCTTTACTATTTTCTGCAGTGTGGTCCACCTGATAGATCTTCAACTCTCCACTGTTTTCTGCATTGTGGTCCACCTGATAGATTTGCCTCATTTTTAATCTCAGGCCTTGAGACGAGCTCACCATCTGGATGGGCGGTTTAAATATAACACTGCCTGATGATCAGGCCCACAGAATTTACAGGCGTCAATTACATCATAGGGGGTTCCCACCAGATGAACTGACGGTGTGGATATACATACATCATGCGTGGGACCCATAGATCTCACTGACGTCAACAGCAGTGGGACCCACCGTCCCTGTAGAAATAGATGGACGACATATATAAAACACATACATTATGGTGGGGTCCACCCTCAAATGGACAGTGTTGATGAAACACTTGCATCACTGTGTAGCCCATCGTCTAGCAATCTGGATGGTGGAGATAAAGCACATATATCATGGTGTGGTCCACAATCCAGATTGATGGACGGATGGTGTGGATGAAATCCACACATCAGGTGGTCCCATCGTCCTGACAGCGAACGGTGTGGATGAAACACATACACCGTGCGGACCCCAGAACTTGCTGATATCTTACAGTAGCTATATGGCTGGGTGTCAGTGTACACCAGCCAATCAACTTCCATCAGGTGGGTCCTACGTGGGCCCCACCAGATATATGTATATCTTTATATATATGAGTATAATATATATTATATTATTATATATATATTTTATATATATATATATTTTTTGGTCCAGAGTACAGGCCTTGGATGGCCTGGATGCGAATACATACATCAAGATAGGCCCCACCGTCCAGAGTCTGGACGGTGTGGCAAACACATACATCAGGCTTACTCTCACGTGGGACCCATGGACGGCTTGGATTATCAAATACATCATGGTGGAGCACCAAAACCTGCTGGCGACCATAGGTTGCTGGGACCCACCGTCTATGGCCTGGACGATGTGGATCCAGCATAGCATCAAGGTGGGTCCACACGTGTGTTCCACCAGCTTCGGATCTAGCTACTATTTGTGTTTTCCCTCCCATCCAGACCTGGTAACAGGCTGGACGGTGTAGATCTGGCACATCCATCAGGTGGGTCCCATGAAGGTGGACGGCATGGATAAAACTTATGCATCCTCAAGTGGGCCACGCATCAAGAGAGAGAAAGAGAGAGAAATTGTGATGGAGGGGAGGGACCCCGCTACTATGGGCCTTCCCTTTCTTACAATGCATACATCAAGATGGGTCCCAAATCATGTGGGCCCCAAATAAAAAAATTAGATATCTAATGCTATGAACACCTACCGATTGCAAATCTTCTAGGCTCCTTGATCTCCTGAGCTCCTAAGCTTCCTCTTTGATGGATGATGATGAGAGTTGAAGGGTTGGATCTTGGGGTTGGAAGTGGGCCACACACTAGGCTATCTTTGGAAGCTTGGACGTCCACTCTCTCACGGTTTTTTTTTAAATACTAAAGAAAATGAGAGAGAGGGGGGATGTAAGGAGAGAGGGATGGTTGTTGTAAGGAAGAGATAGGTGAAAGTTGACTTTGGGAATGGGAGAGAGATGGGTGTCATGCTTTGTTGGTAAGAGAGGGATGGCTTGTGTACTTGATTGATTGATGTGATGTTTAGGGTAGAGATTCTCTTGAGATACGCAACGCGCAACATTTCTTCAGAATATACACGCGCCCACAACTCCTGGCCTGGGTATCGCATTGGGGCGTGGACGAGGCGTTAGAATCGTGGCAACGATGCGGTCGCTAGAATACAAGTCTTGTGTCGAGTTGACTCAGGTTGACAGGGTACGACTCAGGGTCGCGCGCAAATACTATCTACCCGTTGAGGTCATCGAAATTCGACCGGAAGGACCGTGGAAGTCTACGAAACGGAACGGTCTAGGGTACGGGTCTTACAAATGCCCCCGCACATACCACCCACACACCTTTCTCCAATTATTTTATTTTGATGTTTGTCACATGACACCAGATGTAATTACTTCCAAAACTTATTCGTATTCTTGAAGAATATAAAATCTTATAAAGTAGATATCGCACTTTATGCAGGTGTAAAAGGGTGCCTAACCATTTTTAAGCACCGAGGCCCTCATCTAAAGTTTTTGGCAATAAACCAACAACAAGAGTCATTTGAATTGAAGAATCTTTGTCAACTTTTAAACGGTTCTGTATTTTTTAATCGACTGTAAATCTTAAGTTTTATTGACCATTGGTGACTCCAAATAAATATAGCATCACACCCGAGTCATACCAATGTGGACATTGGATTGCGGGTGGATCACATTCACGTGTGCCTTGTTAGGGGAATGTGTATTTATTTGAAGCATAGGAGTAATATATTTGATTGGAGTCCCCACTAGCCAGTTACTCTGGTTTCACAATTGGTTAGCCCCTTATAGAAATGTTAGGAGAGAGAATCCGAAAGCTCTTTGTCCTAAGATGACTCATTGATATGCGATCGAAAATGTAGGGTAAGGGACCATGATTACAAAGAAGGAAAGTATTAAACACTCATTTTGCCTGCATTATTATGCGACCTCTACTTTATAGGATTAAACGAACTATTAGAGATTGGGATTAGCTCTTATGTATCAATGAATGCAATAATGCATGTAATGATGTGGTAATGCGATGCCTAAGACAAGCAATGGTTTAGGTAAGATAAGTCTACCCTGACTTGCCCACTTAACAAAGCGGTTGAATAACCAGTCAAGTAAAGTTTTTTATGGGCATGATCCGATGTCTCAATAAGTCGCAGAGCATACACTCAAGTCGACTGGGTGCTCGAATGCAATGTATGCAATGAAATGTTGATGGATAAGGTAAGCAGGGGCTTGAGAAGGGAGTGGATGTTGTACAATAGTAATATAAGCTTGAATGAAACTAATTGAGGTTGAGCTAGATTAGGGTTTTAGTCGCTTAGGTAGCTAAAGGCTAGATTAGGCTAGGCTAACATGGGCTGGACTCCTCTCCTTCTACTCTCACTTCTTCTTAGTAGAGGGATGAAATGGAAATGTTAGGAAGATGCAAGGCTTAAGGGGTTCTTGGAGGCTTGGGGGTTTTGATGGATGATTTGGAAATAAAGAGGAGGGGCTATTTATATCCCTTTGGACTAGTTTTCTGGAAATTGTGGGGGAAATCCAATGGTGAAAAAGTTTCAAAGGCTAGGATTTGAGATTGGCACGTGGCGAAATTTCATCGATTATATCAATAGGTAAGGGTATAATTTGGGCATAGGGGGAGGACCGTGTAGTCTTTTTCTCCTCCCACATGCTTCTTATTGAACAAGGAGAACCTCATAAACCGTCCACCCTCTCTTACCAAAGCATGAGAGATGCCACATGGCAGGCAGCATCCTAAGTATCACCCGGAGCATGGGAGCCCTCCTGCTTTCGCAAGTAGGTTCCCATGATGGTATGCTGGCCTTGGGTCCTAAAGGGTAGTGTCTCTATATTTCCAGATGCTGATGGATTTAGGATATGGGCATGGTTTTAGACTTGTTTTTAGGCTAAGCTGGGTTGATTTGGTTAAGTCAAGTTGACCGAGTTTGATTGGTTTGATTGGTTAAGTCAGGTTGATCGAGTTTTATTGGGTTGACTAGGTTAACTAGGTTAAATTGGGTTGACTGGGTTGAGACAGGTTCGATCAGCCTGTCAGCCTTGGGTGGGGTGTCTACAACCACACCTCATATACATATTAGAATGAGATATTAGTGTTGAGTGGGTGCTCTACAACATTCACATGGTTCAATCCCCAATGCTTTTTGCCATGTTCACCACCTTGGATTTGCCTATTTTTTGAGCTCATGTCCTAAAATGATCTCACAGAATGGATGGACAGTGTGGATATAACACATACATCAGAGTGGAGCCCATAAAATTCACCACGTCAACATACTATTCAGGTCAGTGGTATGTGGCATACATTGTTAAAGTTGTACACGAGTTGGACCGAGTCGAGCTTGGCCTAGCTCGGCTCGGCTAGCATGCTAGCCCAGCTCGAACTCAGCTCGGCTCGATCCTCGAGCCTGATTGGGCAGCTTAGTTCGACTTGGTCAGTAGCTCGGGCCAGCTTGAGCTGAGTTCGAGTTAAGCTTGAGTTCGATCTTTCAAGTTGAGTTTGACTTCGAGCATTAGAGCTGGGTTCGAGTTTAGGTAGAGGTGTACACAAGTCGAACCGAGTCGAACTTGGCACAACTCGACTCGGCTAGGCTACTAGCTTACCCCAGCTCAAACTCAGCTCGGCTTGGTCCTCGAGCTTGACTAGGTAGCTCGGCTAGTTTGGTCAGCAGCTCTGGCTAGTTTCAGCCAAGTTCGAGCTGAGATCGAGCCTGCTGTGACATTTTCTTAAACACATGGAGTGCACCTTCAATTTCTCATGGAATATAAAATAGCAGCATCGGTTTACAGGTATTTCATCAAACACTCAATAGGAAACATAAAAATCAAGATACAAGGATATTTGTTTCATATCCATACCTTCCTCGCCACCTGTTGACACTTCGTTGAGTCATTTCATCAAATGCTTGTTGAGCAACATCAATATCAAAATAACCAAGTCAGATCCGAGCTCGAGCTCGAGCTTGAGCAAGCTCGAACTTGGCTTGAAGTTTTTTCGAGGTTAAAAAATCAGCTCGACTCGGCTTGAACTCAATTTCGAATCAAGTCGAATCGAGCTTTTTTTGAGTCGAGTCAAGCAAGCTAATCGAGCTAACTCGGATCGTGTACAACTCTAAGTTTAGGTTATATATATATATATATAATATTATAATATAAATAGTATATAATATATAATACATAATTTATTTAAATATATATAAAGTATTTATACTAAGTGAACCCAATCCGAGTCAAATCAAGTCAAGTTCCAAGGCGAATTGAGTTAAGTTCGGTCTAGCTCGGACTCGGCTCGACAATTATTCGAGCTCAAAAAATTAGCTCAGCTAAGCTCGAACCGAATTTCTAGCTAAGTCAAATCAAGCTTTTCCAAGTCGAGTCAAGCGAGTTAATTGAGCTAACTCCGCTCATGTACAGACATTGCAATCTGCTTCGAAAATAAAGGACACAGATTGTGTATTACCTCCACAGAGACCTAGCTAGAGATGAACGGTCCTAACGGGGATCTGTAGTGCTCACCTTCATAACTCACTATAAATAGGAGAATAACGTGGTTAAGGATACTATAAATAGTAAATTTACTATTAGACACAAATCCTAAAACCCAATAGATAAAGAGTTATAATCTAACTAAAACTTACAAAAAATAAAATAGTAAAATTGAAAATAAACATGGAATTCGACCGTTGATACGATGAAATCTCACAAATTCGGTGTGGGCACCCATATGGTTGGATAAAGTAGCTCCTCCTGCCCTAAAATTATATACGTCGAGTAACTCATTACAATTCGTGAGATATGCATGTTTTAAGTTCTGGCAGTCTTCATGCCTTTTTTCTTACATCGGGCCTTCTTTGGTCCATCTTGGACATGAAAGTGGCCGCGACCCGCTCTATATCAGATGGTAGGCAATCCGCACCCTAAAATAAACATTGAGGTTGCCCAAAGAAGTTTTGGACGGTAAGTGTTCAATCCGTACTGTTTTGTGTTGTTTCGTGTGGTATGGTCTAATTAAGCTCTGGATCTGCCCAGTTTGCTCGTGTCCTGCAAACAAATAAGCTGGAAAAATAGATGGACGGTGTGTACAGAATACATACATCATGGTGGGCCCACAGAACTTTTCCACCACGGACGTCGGTAGTGGAGGGGTCACTACCAATCCGAGTCCACAAAGCCTGCTCGGTTCAACCATCAGATGGCCCACCAGTGCTCGGGTACAAACCCACGGTCATGTTTCTTCCAACTGTCCATTTCCACAAACACGTACAGCTCACAGGATGCGCGCATACTCGCCTGCTTTTGGTCGAGGCCGCGTGAAGGAGAGGCGGTTTGGCTCGTGTCTCTGTCACTAGTCCGGTGGCTAGTGGTCGCTGCTATGTGGGCCCCACTATGAAGTATGTGTCTTATCCATGCCGTCCATCCATTTTTATAGATCATTTTATGGCTTGATCACAAAAAATGAGAAGGATATAAATCTCAGGTGGATCACACCATAGAAAAACAGTAGTGATTGGATGTCCACCATTAAAATCCTCCTAAGGCCCAGTGTACTGTTTATTTGACATCCAATCTGTTGATTAGGTCGAAGGGAAAAAACAAAGATCAGCTTGATCCAAAAATTTTATGCCCCCAAGAAATTTTTAATGGTGGACATTAAATTAACACTGTTTCCTTTAATGTGGTCCACTTGAGATTTGGATATACCTTATTTTTTGGGCCGATACAATAAAATGATCTAAAAAAATAGATGAACGGCATGGATGAAACACATACATCATGGCGGGGGCCACAGAGCACTGACCACTAGCCATTGGCTAGTGGCAGGGTCACTAGCCCATCCGCTCACGCGTGAACGAGGCGGCCACCGCATCAACGGCTGTAATACCCGCTCCAACGGAATCTTCCCTTCACCCGTCTCGCTTTTCTTCCCACCTGTCAAGACGCGGTCTTCCAACTTCCCCTTCCCTTCTTCTATCCCTTCCGGACTTCCACCCCACAATCTCTCTCTCTCTCTCTCTCTCTCTCTCTCTCCATGGAAAATCTCTTCTTCTTCCTCTCTCTCCTTTCATCTCTCTTCTTTCTCTCCTCCTCTTTCACCCCTCCAGACAACCACCTCATCACCTGCGGCTCCACCCTCCCCGCCACAACCCCCAACAACCGGGTCTTCCTACCCGATTCCAAATCCGACTTGTTCCTCCTCTCCTCACACCGCAAGATCTCCATCCAAGACCCAAACCCTCCCCCAAATTCCAACCCTCTTTACGAATCCGCCCGGATCTTCACAAAACCCTCTTCCTACTCCTTCCCCATCAAATCCACCGGGCCCCACATCGTCCGCCTTCATTTCGCTCCCTTCTCTTCCGATAATTACAACCTCTCGTCTTCCTTTTTCCACGTCTCGGCCCTCCAATTCTCTCTTCTCAGAAATTTCAGCGTCCCTGAAAATACCCATGTCGTGAAAGAGTATATAATCAACACCGGCAGCGAGAAGAAGCTCGTGATTTCTTTCGATCCCGCCTGCAAGTCATCTTTCGCATTTGTCAATGCCATCGAGGTCATTTCTGCGTCGGACGATCTCATTGCTGATGTTGCCCGCTTGGTAGATCCTGAAGGAATCAAGGACTATGATGGTTTGCTGGGAAGCGCGCTCGAGACCATTCATCGTATCAACGTTGGTGGCCCAAAGGTAACACCTTTCAACGACACCCTGTGGAGGAATTGGATCCCCGATGAGAAGTTCCTCCTGTTAAAGGATTCCTCCAAGGCCATCTCCTTCAGTGGTCGGATTAAGTACCAGCCAGGAGGTGCGACCCGCTTGATTGCTCCGGATAGCATCTACAACACTGCCCGTGTCCTGAACGTGGAGAATGCAAAAATTGCGGAGCCGAATTTCAACATTACATGGGAATTTCCCGTGAATTTGGGTTATAAATACCTTGTTCGGATGCACTTCTGCGATATCGTTAGTCCAGTGCTTAATCAGCTATATTTTGATGTTTACCTAAATGGGTTTTCGGCTTATGAAGATATTGATCTTTCTCACATCACGAATATGCTGGCATCCCCTCACTATGTTGATTTTGTAGTGGAACCTGAGATTTCAGGGGTTATTCGAGTGACTGTTGGTCCGTCAAGTTTGAATCCTTCAGACATCAATGCAATATTGAATGGGTTGGAGATCATGAAGTTGAATAACTCGATTGGAAGTCTTGATGGTGAATTTGAAGTGGTCTCAGTCAAAAGTTGGATGAGCAAGAATGTTGGTGTTTTCTTGTGTTCGGTTTTGGGGGGGATTGCTTTTATGTGCATTTTGATTGCTGCATTCATGCTGGTTTCGAGGAGGTGGACCACGCTGAGGGATTCCGTGGCATGGTCACCTTTGCCACCAGATGTTTCAGAAGGTAGCACGAGATACCGGAATATGCTATCAACGGGTAAACTGGGATATGTTAAGGTTTAATTGTAAGCTTTTGTATAATCTGATTTGGGTCTTCGACTCTTTGTAGAATGGATGGTGGAAATTGCTTGACTACCTATCTCGTAAGCATTGTATTTCTAAATGGATGTGTTTGAGGCTCTAAAGAGTAACTATGAATTGAAAGTAGACATCTTTGTATGTAAATTCTATGAGTTTGAATTGAGTTCACTTCAAGAATATGCTGTTTCAATATCCTGCTTAGTGTTATTATGTTGAAATTTCGATTCCATGGAAGTATATTCTGAATGATAGAATCTCATTTGGTTGTGTTTAGCAGGTAGATTCAATCAACTTTAAAGTCTGTTAATTATTTTTACTCTTTGATCGATAATGGAAATTCTGTTGGAAAGAAACCACAAAAATAGATCAAAGAAACGGACTGCAATTCCTGTGTTCCCGTTGTGGATAAGAGTCTTCAATAGCTTATTTTGAATAGGAGAACAGCAGCGTCAGTGTTGGTTTCACAGTGAACATACTGAAATGATACAAATAGCTTCAAATAGGTGACTGGGTTCCTATAAACAATCCATGAAACGCAAAGGAGATTCTTCCATCCCTTGTGCCCACTAAAGGGTTGCGCTTTCTCTAATGAACCTTAACCATGGGTATGAAAAACATGAATACCGTGAACAAGAGCTAAAACCTGTGCTCCATTAGAATCCAATTCCCCAGTCAGACCAGAAAGAACCGCAGCAAACCACGGGGTTTGGGTGAACGGCATGCGTTGTGGGTGTGCTCCCCACAGACGAGAGCTTGATTCCCCTCCCTGGGATTACCTGATGTACGTGGTTTGCGGGTGATGGCGTGCATCCTCAGGGAATTGCCTTGCCTCTAATGGGGCGGAGACACCCTGGCGTCAAAATAAAAAAATAAATTAAAAAAAAAATCCTTTTGTCATGGTTCCAGTTTAGTCCACATATCCTGGCCCTTTCTGGATCCCAGCCATCAAATTACTACAGGAGGTGGTTTCTGTGCCTCATGAGTCCTATTGCTGCCACCATCAATGGGAGTGGCTCCTGAGCATGTTTTGGAGTTAAGTGAAGCAGAGTTCTACTATTTTGGTGGTCTTCTATTCATATTCAGTCCTTGAAAAAAAAATTATGTTGCTTTCTTGTTGTTAAAATTTTCAAATAATTTCTAAGTTCAAGCATGATTCGGCGAATAATTTCTAAGTTCACATTTTGCATGCATCAATTTAAATGGAAATTATAAGGTTCTATTGAAGAAAGTCTTGGGCCAGAAGAAAAATAAATTTTAAAAAAGAAGGTTTGGCTATTGAAATTACATATGAATGATCTGAAAAACAGATCTTTCTACATTTGGGAGGAAGTCTTATCTTGCGGTAACATCTTGAGCGACTCTCTTAAGAACCAAAGCTTTCCCCTTGATAAATCACTTTCCATGTGGTTTGTGATACAGGACAATTAATCACTTGCTCTAAAAGCTCGAACTGTTAGAGTATGGCGAATTAATCCCTTTATCTCATAGCCCAGGCTCCACATCTTATGGGTTAGGACCTCGGTCGAACCGCACTCGTGGGCTCGTGAGCCCCAAATCACATGGGCCCCCCACCCCGAGTGTGTCCCTGCATCCCATGGGCTACCCCACTCAAGCCCAGTGTGAAATGCCCCTGTATTAATAACCCCTGGTGAGGAGTTTTGAACACGAGACCTCCCCTGTGGGCCCCAAATCACATGGGTCACCCACCCCGGGTGTGTCTCCACATCCCACAGGGTATCCCACTCAAGCCCGGTGTGAAAATGCCCCTGCATTAGTTTGTTTCCTTTCTCTTTAGATTCAGTCATCTTACAGATTGTCTGCTTACAAATGCGGAGGAGAATTTGTCTTGTGAGAACATCTTGGAAGACTTTCTGAAAGAACCAGAGTTTGCGTCTTGCTAACTCCCTACCATTCAAGGTATTAAAAAACAGTTATGTAATGGCTATTACGGAAAGAATGGCCCATAGCCCCATAACAATCTGTTATGGAGCGGAGACTTTTATTTATTTATTTTTCTAATTGGCTATGATGGCCGTTACGGCCATCCTAACAGTAATTATGGTGGCTATTATGGTCTATATTGTAACCCTAATTACGATGGCCGTTATAAACACTGTTACCCTTATTGAATACCTTGCTTCCATTTCGTTTGTTCTTCTCTTCAATAAAAGATTATCTTACCTTTCAAAATGGAATAAAAAAGTAAAAAGAGGAGGAGGAGGAGAAGGGGAAGGAGAAGAAGAAGAAGAAGAAGAAGATTCACTTATCTTTTGAAATTGAAAAAAAAAAAAAAAAGACTATTGTGTAACATGATGGAGAGGGACGTAAGTGAGACAAGTAACTTGGCAAGGTTAAAATTTGAATCAGACCCAGTTGTGTCCTTCTAAGTGCATAGTGTTCCTGGCCGACCTTTTGTGGATAATACTTGGGTGACAAATATGATGGTATCTCATGCTAGGATGTTGGGTACTAGCACTGGTTCCTCATCCTATTTGGTCAGCTCTCCATGGTTCCTAAGAGCAGTGTTTAGAGTATTGGTATTGTTACATGTATCGAATACTAGGAATATGAAAACATGTATAGATATCAGCAATATTATTGCTGATACCTGGAAAAAAGCTTTGACTGAGAAAACATTGGAAAAAAAAAAGGTGGAATTTTTCAGTGAAACTCTAGGTGATGTTAGAAGATTTTTTATTTTTTTTAAAAAAGAAACATGTTTACGCATTTAAGAATCAAAATATTGCAAAAAACAACTATAAATGATAAGTTTCTGTTAAATAAGAGCCTAAACCATGTGTTGTTGGAAAAACCAGTGCAATTATAATCAATTTGAGTTTATATCATTCAAAAACCATGCAATGTCAGTAATACACCATAAATGAAAAGGAGTGGTTCAAATCACCTAAAGAACAAATTCTCCAAAAGAAATCCTACAAAAAACGATGAAAATTTTATTTTTTTGGAGAATTTCTTGCGAATTTCTAGGTGCCTCTTTGGTGTCGGCGATAATATCATTGGTATCACTGATACTATTGCATCTCCAATCCAGAGAACATATATACTAGACTTGAGCGAAAATATCAGCAATGTCAAATTGTCAATATTATCTCTAGATATCGCTGATATCATTGAAAATATCGGCACTATCTGGAAGTTTTCTATTTACTTGTGGTTTCTATCATTGACCAGATGGTACAGATATTATCGACAATCTTATTGCCAATATTGCCAATAATTGGCATATTGGCTAAGATTTGATCCTTCACGTGTCTTAAGGTGCAAGGTTGCCCTAAGAGTAGGGTGGAGCGGCTGGAGCCCTCTCACTGCTCTGGATGGCTGTTTGGCCTCAAACATTAAGTTTCGTCGTTGCCCAGTCCCCTAGGGCTAACCCCTATGGGGAGGAAACCTTGAGTTCTGCTGGATATGGAGATCTTCGACTTCAAGACTTGTTGCCTCAGCTTAATCTGGGTCCTTCGGCATCTGGGTCCAAAGTGAAGGTCTTGTTCCCACGTACTCTGGGTAGAAGGAGTCTAGTGTGTTGGATTCGGAGAATAGCTTTTTGACAGGTTCCCTAGGATAATGAATTTTGTTGGGGAGGTTCATCAGATTTACTTAGGCCCCTTAGAAGAAGGTTTTCGATGTGGGCCATCAGATCTGCATGGTCAAGGGGCGAGGTCTAGAGAATGGCGGCATTAGTCCCTTCCAAAGTGACAGTTCTGCAGCTAAAGCGATGGTATCAACCCCCATCGGAACGTTAGGCCTGTTGTATCTTAAGAGTAACAGCTCAATAACAATCTACCCCCGTCCAACCTGGCTTAGGTGGTTGAGTGATGCCCCAGGGTGCAGAACCCATCCTAGGTGGGCAGATGAACCCTGGGATATCTTTGGATGGCCTAAATTTTTGGATGTTGATGGCATGGCAGAAATGCTGCAGATTCTTTGGTTTTGTCACTCAGAATCATGTAAAGAAATTTGGGTTAGATCTTTTAAGCTCGTGCTGACTGGTAAGTAATTATGTTCTTATAAATTATAATACTCTTTTCAACTAGATATCTATGATTGTTTTAGCATCACATTACACTCTTCGATATTTTTAAACAATCTTTTGTTCATTTAATGAGTTTCCTCCGCCCTACCCGAGTGGTAGGGCTACAACTTTGGCCGCTTGGGTCAGGTTGGGGGTCAACCCAAGCTGACCCAACCTGCCCTCACTCCATGTCAACCCATGGCTTGACCCAACCCAAGCTCCCAAACCTGAGCCCAACCCGTTTAACAAATCTTCAACACTAACGCATCTCGGGTTGGGTTAAGTCAGGTGGGATTGGGTTGGGCTTATTGCCTTGAGTTGGGTTGGTTCGCCTCCATCCTTGCTGTTCCCTTGTTTTGTACACAATTCAATCCATCGCTGATATATATTATCTATGAACCTTCCTGGACCTAGATTGATTTTCGACAAACCTTTATGGAGTATCCTGCCTCCCATTGAGATGACGATTTTAAAAACAAGATTATGATTGACAAAAAAAGAATAAATGAAAAAAGAAAAAGAATAAGAATAAGAAAAAGAAAAACATAAATTGAAGAAGAAGAAAAAATACCTCTTATTTTCTGTAACAAGATCAACTTCAAAGAGAAAGACTAAGAGAGGGACGTGACGTGCTGCATAAATGATCCATAGTTTTGCCTCTATCATGACAGAGGACCCAATTGGGGCCTGTAGCATCCACTGGGGCCCACATATCGAGAAGGTCCAATGATTTGAACCATCCAGATTTGCATTACAACTATAAGTAGGCTATCCTGTGATAATGATGATCCTAAACTTTGATTTTTGTTGCTGAACATTAACCATTGAACATCTTCTTTTGCTTATTCAAACTTCTTCTAAACAATGCCGTTTAAAATCATCCATTCAACATAAAATTCTTTTGGTGGCATGTACAGCGTACAGTTCACAACATGGACGGTTCCAATCATCAGACCACTCAGCATGTGGCCCCCACCCAATGGAATGACAAAACATGCTGAATCCCGAGTAGCCAAAGAGGCAGAACCAGACGCTAGGGAGTCATTTGATACTCCAGCTGCACATGGCACTTCATATGCAGACACTACGAAATTGGACAGAGTCTCTGAGTCAGTCCCAAAGCTAGTTTGTTCAAACATTCATAAACTCTGATTTGTATACACTTGTTTGCTGAAATAGGACCATTGGCTATTTCATTTTAATCATCTAATAAAAGTCCATTCGGATAGTCAGCTAACAAAGACACGTAATTTTTGGTTCCGTAATACATAGTTAGGGGTCCACAACTTTGACAGTTTGATTTTATTGTTTATGCTCATGACATATGCAGGAACTAAGACATTGTACACGAGGCATGCATTAACTCAAATTGAACCTACTTATGGAACACAGTCTCTGAGCGACAGTGCCAAAATTAGATATTGTTCCAATGATTATAACCTCTGATCTGTATACACATGTTTGCTGAAATAGGGCCGTTGCCTATTTCATTTAAACAGTCTAATAAAAGTGCACCATTCAGATAGACAGCTTAAAAAAGAAGTGTAATTTTTTGTTCCGTGATACATCTAGTTAGGGGTCCGCAATTTGGACAATTTAATTCTAATTGTTTACATTCCAAGTATGAAATTTCTGCATAATTTTTAAGTGCCTGCAAATCATCAATCACACTCTACCAGAGCGTCAAAGCTTCTTCTTCTTCTTCTTCTTCTTGTTTTTTTTTTTTCCTGGTGAACTGCATCAAAGCTTTTCTATTAATCTTATTAGTTATTAATATATGATGATAACTAATCTGGTAGACTTGTTGCATTTAGACTTGTTGGTATCCACATCACCTATCTTGACCGTCCATTGGGGTCCCATTGGCACATTTTTTGCTACCTTGAAAAAATTGTGCCGGTCGGATGATTCCAAATCAGTGGAATAGAAAAATGGATGGGCAAGATTGTTCATGAGAGATAGTCGACTAACGGTTGTTCAGGACCAGCTGCATGTTGTAATTGCTGCACAGTACTAAGAAGAGTTGACTGGACATGGACAGTCCAGATAGGTTTGTTCATGCCTACGGGTCTGTATTCAACTAGGTTCATGGGAAGGCATCCATTCGCGTAGTCCAGTAGATCATTTCTCCTGTTATATTGCTAGTAATACCAAACTGTTAAGCCAGGTAATCAGCTAATTCCACCTCAGGAAAGGCAAGGGATACGTTGGCTGGGATTTCAAAATTCAAAATCTTAAATAAAAGAAATCTATCAAATAAATATACATAACACTATCGACTACAAATATACAGTATTAACATATGCTCGGGTTCAGGTCGGGTCAGGTTGCCAGAGTCCTCAACACGAGCCCAACCTGAACCATGGTTGGGTTGAGGATTTCCAGCCTGAACCTAATCCAATCTCAAACCAACCCAATCCAACCCGACAAAATTTTCAGGTTGGGCCAGTTGGATTTCTGTTGAGCCCGACTCAAGTTGCATCCCTACTGAGTGATGTTTGCCACATGGGTTTTGAGCAAACAAGGATTGGTTATGGACCCCTCTCAATCAATTCGAGTGTGGCAAGGATCGGGTATGGATCCCTCTTGATCAGTTTCAAGTGTGGGAAAGGGAGTTCCTTTATCTTTATCCTTACCCTTATATGAGTACATGAATATAGTAGTATTGGAAAATCTATTAAATCAATAATCATGTAATGGTTTATTAATTCGGATAGACTTGGTGACTATCTGAGTCACATATTATTTCATAATTTTATGAATCAATGATTTATTAGCTGATCTTAAAATTTTGGAAGCTTATCTAAGCCTATAAGGTGCACCATGAGAACTAGCTATCTAAAGTCTGCAAAACCATTGGCTGCCGTATCTCACTATTTATAAGTCTTTTAATAACGTTTGAGGGGCATTGCAACCATTTTCTCATATTTATTTATTTTATATGGAACGTCTTTTGACATGTTGTATTATTATGGGGACCCAGTATATTAGAAACAGCAATCGACTCAATCCGACCCTACTCATTGGCCATGGTAATCTCCAAGCATGCCGTCTGTGCTTCCATTGCCACCATTGCGAGACTTCTCCCTCCTGGACTTGCTTGGACCCTTCTTGTTCCCATGTGCTTTCTTATTGGTGGTCGGTTCTGAAGTCATTTTACCTCTCTTATCCACATGCATCATGCATCCTTCATAGCCACACCTCAGGACCATTTTTGATGGTGTGAATGCTTCCCTGAGTGTAGACTGTGCGGCACTCTTACTCACAACCGCTTGCTGGATGAGTCAGCCTACCGCCCATGTGTAGCAAAGCTGTACGCAATAGAAAATGATGGCAAGAGACCTAGAGAAAACAAAGGCAAGAGACTTGTATTGTTTATGAACTCAAGAGCTTAAAACTATCAGAGATGCCTATGAAATTTTGAGCTGCTTTACATCAGTCGTTATTATGAAGCCATGTGGTGATCATCCAACAATTGAGAATTCCCTAAAACTACATGTGATGCATCCACACAAGTATAGCCAGAAGACCCCTCTAGAGATCTTTAAAAATCTTCTGAGATCTCTGCAGAACTCTAGCATTCTCTTGAGTTCTCTACATGCCATATGCAATCCTCTCATATGCAAGAAGATCCAAATCGGCTGTCCTCGAAGAGCCTCCTGGAAACGTATGGCCTGTGACAAGCAGGTTGAGATCAGCAAAAAAGGCGACTGATTATGCAGGTTGAGATCAGCAAGAAAGGCAACTGATTATGCATGGAGAGTAGAAGGCTTAAAATTAACCTCAGGTCTGTTTCTACTTGTTCAAATGCCTATGACTTTTGTTTTCAACTGCCTAGGTTGGGATCTTATCCTCTATCTCAGCATGTAGTCATTCAGCACTTTAAATTGCCTTTTCAATTGAAACTCTCCATCTTCTGCATTAGTTGGAACTTCTTTAAAAGGAATTGGTATTGACACGCACCCTGACTGATACATTCATGCCTTCCTTTTACTTCTAATCATAATTGTATGTTTATGTAATAGCTAAAGTGGAAAGGATGGGTGTGTTGGTAGTGGCTACAAAATTTAAGATTCTTGAGTAAACATTTATATCCTGATTGTGGGATGCAGAATAAATTAAGAGATGAAAACAAAAGAATAGAAGACTACCAGAAGCTTCATAAACTCTGGTTGGAAAATTGTGACTAAGATGCAGAGCAAGCGCGCTCTTCATTTGGCTCTGTTGATGCAGATGAGGAGTGAGTGCTATCTTCATTCAACTCTCCTTGAATTGCAGGAATTGTTGATAAAGGAGACTCATATGCAGATTGGGTGCTGTCTTCAGGTGGCTCTGCATGCGTTGCCATATCTTGGAGTCGCAGTGCACATTCCAAGTTCCACAACACATCTACCATTGTGGGCCTATCATCACCACGTTCCGCCAGACATCTCTCCACTGTCTCTCCGAATTTCCTCAGTGAATCAGCATTGATCTCATCCGCAAGGCGGGGATCGACAATTTTCTGGAGCGACCCCTCCTTTTGCCACTGCATAGCCCAATTGGCTAAATTCACCTGTTCGAATGGAAGTGAATGATCGACTGCAGGCCTCGCACAGAGGACTTCAAGGAGCACCACCCCAAATGAAAACACGTCAGACTTTTTTGTCAGATGTCGCCATCGAAAATACTCTGGATCGAAGTACCCAAAGCTTCCCTTGATGTTGGTTGTCACATGGGACTGAGCAGGATCATGGACTGACCTTGAAATTCCAAAGTCAGCAACCTTCGCCACGTAGTTCCCGTCGAGCAAAATGTTCGCTGATTTAATGTCACGGTGAATAATTCCCTGTGCAGGACCGGTGTGGAGGTAGTGCAGACCCCTTGCCGAACCAATGCATATCATAAGCCTCTGCCTCCAAGACATATGAGGCAAACAATCCGAACCATACAGATGATTTTGTAGCGTACCATTTTCCATGAATTCATAGACGAGTATCATCTCCGATTGTTCTTCACAATACCCAATCAGGGAGAGGAGATGGTGATGGCGTATCTTGGAGAAGATCATGATCTCAGTCAGGAATTCTGAACTACCCTGTCTAGACCCAGGTGTGCTTCGTTTCACAGCTACTTTCATCCCGTTCTCGAGCACCCCCTTGTAGACATTGCCGAATCCACCCCGACCAATGAGCGAATTCTCGTCGAAATTGTTAGTTGCCAATTGTATTTCAGCAAGTGATATCTTTTGGCCAGCATTTGTAAATGGGCCTGGGGATGTGTCTTTAGCTTTGGGTTTCCTCTTCTGTTTGTATACCAGTAGGAATGCTACTATCAACACGCAGAAGAAAGAAAAGCCTCCGATAGCTAATCCGGCCTGAAGAATGATATGTTTCTTTGAGTTTCTTGTGGGCAAAGAACCTATTACACCATTCATCTTCATGATTTCCACCCCATTTAATATCGCGTTGTGGTTTGAGGGATCGCTGTTCTCCGAAGGACCAAGGCTTATATGCATTAACCCTGAGTTATGAGAGTCAGCAATGAAGTCCATATAGTAAGGGGCACCCAGCACTTGATTTGTTAGATTAGAGAGATCAAGATCTTTCCAAGCAAGGTAGTAATTGATATAGACATTGAAGTATAGTTCATTTGGTGCCAGACTTACAATGTCACAAAAATGCAACCGAACAAGGTATTTAAAGCCAGAATCCACTGGAAAGGCCCATGTCATGTTGAAATTTGGCAGTTTAACCTCGCTCCCATTATTCATCTCTTGCGCGGTGCTGTAAACAGCCAGCGGAGCACTGTGATGGCTCTCTTCCTGATAGTGTGGGGCTCTTTTAGCAGTGGCTTGCATCACAGAAGACTTTAATTTCAAGAACTTCTCATCAGGAATCCAACTTCTCCATAGAGTGTCATTGGAAGATGTGATTTCAGGACCTCCGACATTGATCCTATATAGAGTCTCTAAGACCTGTCCTAATAGGCCATTATAATTCTTGATTCCAGTGAATTCAATGAAATGGGCGGTGTCAGTGATGAGGTTGTCAGGTGCAGAAAATACTTCAATGGCATTAACAAATGCTAGATGTGATATTTTATGGGAAGGTGAAAAGGAGATTATGAGTTCTTTACCGGTCACCCTAAGAAAATACTCCTTTATTACAGCGCCACTGTTCTTGCTTTGGATGCTGAAACGGCTCAATAGAGAGAACCCAAGGACCGAAGCATCAAAAACAGCAGAGGAGAAATCATATTGCTGAGAGGTGAAAGGGAAGAAATGGAGGCGTACCACATGGAGACCTTTGGCTTTGATCTGGAACTCGTAAGAAGATGGTGTTGTGAAAATTCTCGCTGTATGGTAGAGAGATGATGAATTTCGAAATTGGTTTGCGTCTTTGAGGGCAACCGTGGAATTCAAAGAGGGGATGATGAAACGTACATAGGGCTGGCCTGGTTGGGTGTCTCCCACGAACGTCTGGGATCCAATGGTGATAGTTTGGTTAGATCCGCAGTTGATAAAATAACTATCAGGAGTGGATGCTGATGACAGATGCAGAAGGAAGAAGAAGCAGAAGAGCCATAGGAGCAGAGTATGCTTTGCATGGTTTTGCACCTTCTCCATTGATATTGGTGAGTTTTCACTTCAGATGCTTTGATTTTGTTATAGACAGGCTAGACACTTCGATCATGGTTTTAACTCCAGTTATAAATTGGTATGGGCGCCGCTGATTGCGTCCAACCCATCCGTCCAGGCAGGTATCTGTGGGGCCCACAGAGATGTAAGTGTTTTATCGACGCCGTTCATCTCTTTTATCATACCATTTTAAATTATGCTCCTAAAAATGAGGCAGGTCCACAGCTCCAGTGGACCACACCAAAGGAAGCTGCAGTGATAATGACACCCACCCCTGAAACCTTTCTAAGGGCCACTGTGATGTTTTTTTTTTACCATCCAACCTATTCATAAGTTCATGTAGACGTGGATGAAGTGAAGGCACAAATATAAGCCTGATCTGAAACTTCTCTAGCTCTCAAGAACTTTTTAATGGTGGACGTTCAATCCCCACTTGTGGTTCATTGGAGCTGTGGACCTGCCTCATTTTTGGGGTCATATCTTAAACTGATCTGAGAAAAGAGATGAACGGCGTGGATATAACACTTACATCACAGTGGGCCCCAAAGAGCCAATCCGCGACCCTAGTTTTCTATAGACATTATGCGTTCATTGGCCGACAGCACGGCCTACCTCAATAGTGGGAAACGGATTGGCTGGTGTACCACACACCAACTATCTAGCTGGTGTATTGAGGTCAGCAAGTTCTGTGGATCCCATCATGAGGTATGTGTTATATCCAAACCGTCCATCCATTTGGCAAGCTTGTCGTGAGGCTTGAGCAGAAAATTAAAACAGATCTAAAGACCAAGTGGACCACACTGCAAAAAGCAGTGGGGTATTGACCATTGAAACCCTTGTGGAGGCTGACAAAGGCTTTGATCAATATGAAATTTGTTTTTCCTATTCATCCACGTCTTTGTGACGTTATGAAAAGATTGGATGGAAAATAAACGTTATGGTGGACCCTATGAATGTTTTAACGGACAAAGGCTTTGGATCAATATGATATTTGCATGACACGTGTCCACACCAGCTATATTGTTGGTGTGTGGTACACCAGCCCATCCGTTTCCTCAGTAGTGATGGGCTCAGGATATTTTTTCCAACTGACCCCACACGGAGTCATCAGTTAATGCCTGGCTACACCATGCTTAACCAGTGAGTTGGTTTTTTGTCCGTTAACCGATGACTCCGTGTGGGTCAGTTCGGGACTATATCCAAATTCCGAACACAGATTTGGTATTATCCCTGCTGTCTTGAGCTTGGCACAAGCAAGGATTTTGAGGGGCCACTGTGATGTATGGGTTTTATCCACACCGTTAATCTATTTTGCCACATCGTTTTAGGGCATGGGCCAAAAAATGAGACAGATCCAAAGCTCAAGTGGACCACACAGTGGAGATTTAATTCTTACCGTTGAAAATTTCTTGGTGGCCACTGAAGTTTTGGATTAGGCTGATAATTGTGTTTTCCCTTCATCCAGGTCTACGTGACCTTATGAACAGGTTGGATGACAAATAAACATCAAGATGGACTTGAGAAGGTTTCAACAGTGGATGAGATTATCTCCACTGCTTCTGTGGCGTGGTCCACCTGATTCTTGGATCTGCCTAATTTTTGGGATCATAGCCTAAAATGATATGGAAAATATGGATGGACGGTGTGGATAAAAGACAGACATGACGGTGACCCTTTCGAACCCTTGTCCGTGCCGAACTTGGTACAGATGGGGTAGTACCCAAACCGCTTCCCAAAATTAGTTGTAAATGTCAAGGACCTTGACTACAATGTCAATGTCAGGAAGCCTGCCTGTGCCGAACTTGGTACAGATGGCTGAGATGGGGTAGTACCCAATCCGCCGACATGGCTTCTTATCTACCAGGCCATTGCCGGTCTAAGATTTGAATTTCGTGTTCTCCTTGCACGTGCTTCCAATGTGCCATGTGTGTACGTACATGTTACATTGGAAGGGCCGAACAGATCATCAGCTAGTCCTATTATCGGCTTGTGATTGAAAGACTATGTTGAAACCTTTTTAGGCCTAACATGACATTTATTTGCCATCCAACCTGTTCATTAGGTCACACACCTGGATGAAGGGAAAGCACAAATATGAGCTTGAACCAATCCTTATATGGCTCTAAGAAATTTTAAATGATAGGAATTGAATTCTCACCGTTTCCTTTGGTGTAGTCCACTTGAGCTTTGGATCTGTATCATTTTTTTGTTTCATGCCCTAAAATGAGGCAGATTCAAAGCTAAGTGAACTACACCACAAGACATAGTGGGAATTGGGAGCCACCGTTGAAAACTTCTCGGGGCCACCTAAGGCTTGGATCATTCTAATGTTTGTGTTTTCTTCACGAAAGTCTGTGAATAAGGACAAATTACGTCATGGTGGCTAGAGCTAGGCATTTCTGACCCAATCCAAACTGAACTGAGAGCCTGGATCGGTGCGATTCGAGTAGGGCCAATCAGATCCGATCGTTCATTGGATCGAGTTCGGATCGTGGTCAATACAAATCAATCCGAACTGAATGGATTCGATCTGGACCGATCCGACCTAATCCGGAGTGATTCTTATGAATATTTATCACATATAGTCACGCCCTATTCATGCAACCCTATGATAGCATAGGTCGCAACAGGTGAGTGCAAGTCACGCAAGCCCAGTACCGGTCCTTGAAACTCGGAAGCAGATTGGCTGGTGTAACACCGAAGCAGATTAAACGGTACTGAGTAAACTCAGTGGGCCCAACTGTCGTTCATGCCATTTATCCAATCCGTCCATCTTTTTTAACAAATAAGTTTAGGGCTTTATCCCAAAAATGGAGTGTATCCAATCCTCAAGTGGAGCACACCACCGGAAACTGTGTGAATTGAATATCTACCATTGAAAATTTATTGGGGGCCAAAGAAGTTTTAGATCAAGCTGATATTTGTTTTTTTTCCTTCATCCATGTCTTTCTAATCTTATGAATAAGTTGGATGACAAATAAACATCACTGGGGCCTTATAAAATTTTCAACGGTGGAAATCAATACTTCTACCTTTTACTATGGTATGGTCCACTTGAGCTTTGGATATGCATCAATTTTGGGTTCAACCACTAAAATGACATGGAAAAATGAATGGATAGCGTGGATAAACCACATGCATTCACGGTGGGCCCAACAGAGTTTACTCAGTACGATAAGAGCATACTGAGTTAAAACTTACATGCAATGCAATTTCGTGCTGTGCTTGTCAACATAGTAGCTTACAGCTGGTGTATATATGTGTCGTGCAAAGATGAGCGAAGACGCGCCTTGAGCTCCGAATTGTACGAACGGCTCAAATGAGATCAAAATTACATGGAGTCCCACAATGATGTATTTATTATATCCATACCGTTTATCCATTTTTCATGATCATTTTAGAGCATTTGAAAAAAAGAAAAGAAAAGTGAATCATATCTAAAGCTTAAATGGACCACACTGAAAATAGCAGCGAGGATAATGATTTTCACCGTTAAAAAATTCGTAGGGCCCACCATAATGTTTATTTTTTATCTAATCTGTTAATTAGGTTAAAAATACATGGATGAAGAGGAAAAACAAATTTCATATTAATCCGAAACTTCTGTGATCTCCAAAACGGTTTCAATGGTAAACGTTCAATCCCCTACTATTTTTTGCAGTGTGGTCCAACTGATCTTTAGATATGTCTTATTTTTGGGCTCAAGCCTTAAGACGAACTCTCTAAATGGATGTACGGTTTGGATATAACACATACTTCATAGTTTCACCCCCAGACTCAACCCGATCCAATTCGTACCTAACCCGATCCGACTCGGTTTCCCTGACCGAGTTAGACTTAGTTCGGGTAAGGGGTAAGGTCAACCGTGCATCAGATCGGTTCGAGTCAGATGTCCTGGACTTGGTCCCCGATCGGATCGAGTTCGGGTCAGCCCATGTAAATTTCAGACCGAATCGACTTAGACCCAATCCGATCCGACTCAGTCCTATGCCCAGCTCTAACGGTGGCCTTAGGAAAGTTTCAATGGTAGTCATTCGTTACTGCTGCCTACACTGTGGTTCATTTGAGCCTTGGATCTGCTTTATTTTTGGGTTACTGTCCTAAATTGATCTGGAAAAATGAATGGACGGTGTGGATCTATTACCTGCGTCATGGTAGGGTCCACAGTTGCAAACCAATTGCGTTGAGAGAAAATCAATGTATGAAAAATGGAATACATATATTTCGCTATTAGAAATAGGTATGTATTTCTGTTTATGGTTTGATTTATTTATTATGATATTTCGCTATATATTTGTCACAGTGGCTTGCGCAGATGATGAATGGAGCAGATGTCACATGCATATCACCGCTAGCCCACATAGCTTTGGTTGCATGCCCAGCCTACCTCGTGTGGGGGGCCACGTGTGGTTTTAGGGATATAGCCCGGCCCATGATCTGGATGGTTTCGATCGAGGTACAGGTGTGTTACGTATTCGCTAGATGTCAGCATGCTTATGAAATCCCATGCTCGAGCCGAATATGCTTAGCCTGTGAGTCAGATTTTCTTCTGTTCACTGATGAATCCAAGTGGGATCTGATCGAGACAATATCCTGGGGCCGTCACTATTGAGGTGTGCCATCCATTCGGCCAATAAAAGTGTTGTACTCTATTTCTAGCATTTTCGGAAAAGTCACTAAGATAACGCGTGGCATTACACAACATAGAAGGGTCATAAAAGGTTTTATGAAATTTTTGGATTGTTTTCTCGAAATCATAGCTGGCGTATGTTTAATGTTACATGTAATCAAATAATTGATAAATAGTGCGGCCGAGGCATCTAGAAGTGAAATGTTAACGAAAAGCAAGCTCTAATTGAGAAGAACAACGCCTGGCAAAGAAAAGAAAAACGTAATAAGAGAAAGATTTATATGGTGTCTTTTCAATTACCATAACTATCTAATAAAAAAGAGAGGTTTAGGAAAATAGTTGCGGCAAGTATTTATAAATATCTATAAATAGTTAGAAGATTAATGGAACAAACACAATACAATCAAATCTAACAAACAAATCAAATTTATCAATTTATTTTAGTTCAGTTTATCTTAGGAGTAGTGATCATCCAGTAACAGTAATCTCTTAGTTGTAATCCAAGTTTATGCTCGTACATTGAACTTGATCCTTATTCAAAACACATAGTTTTTTCAAGCGATGTAATCTTGTAGTTGCTCTTTTGTGATCGATTGTAAGTATTTCTTTTTGTTTCATTGCATTGGTATACTGAATAGTCATTTCTTATAAAATGCAAGGCGCAACCCATATTTAGAGGAAGAACCTCACCCTTCAATTATCGTCTGATCATTACAAATATTCTGTTAGTGGATGAGTAGGCGACTGATCTCCTCAGATCTCGGTCATATACTTTCAAGTTTTGACGTATTTGCTTATTTTGACACTTGGGGTCAAGTTAAATGGTTTGAGTTAAGTCGCTATATCGATTTGAGCACACCTGCATACATCGTACATGACAGAAAATAAATCGAGTGCCAATAATTTTGGCAAGCCTGGTGGGACACAAACTGTCACGCTCCGAAATTCAAATACAAAGTATGCACCCTCATACCCAATTTTCGACTCATGACTCATATACTAAGTGTACTTAATTATTTTTTTATACAGTTGTCTGAAGGCACAATTTAATGAATTCTAAGTTAATATCCAAATTTAATATCCATTCATCCATGTTTGTGTTACCTTCTTATAATTTTCATCATCGTATATTCAAAATCGCATTCATCTGAACTGTAATTATTTGAGTTCACTCATTTGAAGATTCATTCAACTAAAAAAAATCCAATATTGTTGAACATGATCATTTTATAAACAATGATGAATCATATTTATGTACAAATAGATGCAATGAGGAAATCAAACTCTTAAATAGTAACTATATAAATTATTCATTAATCCAGCGTAGTAAGTTCATCTTTTGCCAAATACGGCAAATGACTCACGATTCATCTGGCAATTGGTCCTTATTTTTTGGCACTTGGTTCAGATTTCCTGTTTTATTCGTATTTGTACGGTTGTTAATCCACAACGTTACCTGACTAGAATAGTGAGAAGTCCCAACATGGTTCTTCATATCAAATTAGAATAGAATAATAATAATCACACAATATAATTTCAGAAAGAAAATACAAATATTATACAATGCATGAATGTATTAATGCATCAAGTGGGAATCCGCCCACTTGCTTGAGTTGGATACCCGTCAACCCGCATCTGCCCCCTAGCAGGCTTCTACCATTTGGTAGGCATAGACAAGGCACGCATCTACTCATTGAGTAGGCTTCTACTAATATATTGGGCTTTTGGTAACGATTCTACTAAGTATACCATCCAGGGAGATCCCCCAGAAATTCAGCGCATATTGTGCATGTAAATGATAGATGCACAAGCATATTGGGTAGTCATGAATCATGCATTGTATAAATCATTCCGATTTTTAGACTTGAATCAATAGTCCCATACTATTCAGTAATATCAGTATATAATTCAATTCATGTCCAATTAGTAATTTAGCATATATGTTTCATCAATAAAGTAAATCATATAATTGAATATACTACCACATTAATCAAACCATATCATCATTACTATATTAATATAGAAATCACACGTTCATCCAAATCAAGTAAGAGTACATAAAAAATACATCAGGGTAAGTATACAACATATCAAATAATACATCTATTTTAATTTAATGGAGGAAAAATACATCGGGATCACTTACCTTGATGTGGTATAGATGATTCTGTAAACCAATAGTTTGATTTGAATTAGAATTTCCTAAAATCGAATAAATGAAAATGATTTTTTAAAAATCTTATTAGTTCACATGGTGGGGCCCACATTTGATCAATCTAAATCCATTTAATATAATTCATTTAAATGAATTCATAAATTAGAAAATAATATTTCAAACATTATTGCACTGTTAAGGTGTTGAATTGGTTTGATTCTTAAAATTATTATATGATTGAGTCTTAGAACACCCATGAACTGTACAGATCATATCGATCGATGTCCATCATGAAAAAAATTACACCTTCTGCACATCAGCCTTAAAGCCATGCACATCAGTGTACTTTTCTACATGGATGAATTAAACCTGCACAATGGATGTTTGATTGCTCTAATCCGTCCAATGTGTAAATCAATGCCAAATTAAATTACTGCAGAAAGAAAACAAAGGATTAAAAAAAAACATTACGCTAACCTGAATAGACAAATTCTAAAAAGTCATTCCCACTTTCCCTTTCATTTTTTTATGAGTTTATTTCTTTGGTTCTTTGAGTTTTGGTAGGATTTTCGCTCTCACACACTTCCTTTTTAAGATAGAGGGTTCCTTGGAAGATTACGGATACAAGGAAGAGTTTGAATAAAGAGAGTTAAGAAGAGGGATGATGAGATCGGCGGATCTCTCTCTTACTCAAAATTAAAATTTTAAAATTTATTTAAAAAATACAGGCGTTATATAAACAACTACTTGGTTGCCATAAATATTTCTTTTGCACTGACTATGTAGAAAGAACAATTTCGATACACTGGCGGGACTCTGATTAAAAATATACGTATTGTTGTAAAAGTTATGTGGAATTATGAGCCGAAGAAGTGGCCGAAATGCTTCTGCAACTACTAATGTTGCTGCAGTTAATGAACTTCCTACCCAAGAGAAAGAGTTGCAGGTCCAGTAGGTACTTGAGCAAGTGAATCCATCACCCAATTTGGTGCCTGTTTCACCAAACCAAGATAGATCATCGGTATCTCGAGTTGAACCCCTTGAGATTATGTTAGCCGGAACGATCAATATGCAAAGAGGAATTCACTATATTACAGAATTATCATGTGTTCATGCTGAATAGTCGTGAGCATACACTGAACCTTTAATAGGTGGATGGTTAACCACACCAAGAGCATGGACCAGTTGATGGCTATGTTTAATGACAGGGTACTTGTTGTGCCTCAGCAACAAGTCGACGCTAGTTCAGTTGGGAATTTGACGACACTACCTCCGGTACAGCCAGTGCCACAAGCACTCCCTCCATGACGAAATACACATCCTACCTCAGTTCCAATTTCAAGTAGCCTGAATGTGAGAATAGGAATTTTGTTCATAAAGCCAGGAATCAAGGGAGAATGTGGGGGCAACTTTTGCTAAGAAAATAACCTTATAATGAGAAACAATACTAGGTTGGTCTGGAGCCACCTCTAATGGATGAGCAACAACATTGAGACCGTAATTAAATTGTACAGCTAGTCTAGAGGTAGCAGGTCAAGTTCTTAGTCGAACTACCACTCTAGTGTATCACAAGTCTTATACTGATTGAATCGACCAACAATATCCATTGTTAATGAATTATCAACCTGATTTTACACTATTTACAGGTGAAACTGGTCAATCAATCATAAGATCATATGGGTTGCTTTATTATACAGTATGGGGAATTGGCCAACAACGATCGATTAATATAAATTACAATTATTCAATCATTTACTCATTGGTGTAGCCTTTACTTAGTATTCTAATTTGTTAGCAAATTCCATCCAAACTTGGTAAGAAATAGAAGAAAATTTTCATGTCCAGTTCTTTAATAAAAATAGAAAAAATTCCATGGTTGATCTTGTATGATTTCAGCAGTTGCCAAGAGAATCGGTTGAAAACTATATTGCTCGATTTAAAAGAGTAAAAAATCAATGCAAAGTAGTCATAACCGATGCAGAATTCGTTCAATTGGCTTAAGATGGTTTAGAGTTTAAACTTCGAAAGAAATTATCGGAACAAAATTCACAGATCTTTATGATCTACTTAAAACTGTATCTCGATATGAGGCTCTACTTCAAAAGGCGACATGACAAAAGAATTCATCAGTAGGAACATATTATTATGATCCTAACTATGACGTGGTAGTGGTCGAACTATTGGTTAAATAACCATTTGTCTGTTCAGCATTAGTTAAAATAAAGGTGACTGCCCCGTCTACTTAGAAAGTTCAAAGGACATATACCTTTGATATTACTTAGGCTGATGAAATCCTTGATATCATGTTAGCCAAAATAATTATCAAAGTTCCTATCAATCATAAGATACCGACAACCAAAGAGTTAAAGAAAATCAATTATTGTAAATGACACGAAACTCTATCTCATTCTACTAACAAGCGTATTGTTTTCAAGAACGTTATCTAACCGAGAATTACTAAAGTTTTTCAAAAAAAAAAAAAAAAAAAAGAAAAAGAAAAAGAAAGAAGCTATGTTAATCGATACTGATCCATTCCCATCTAATATGGAAATCAACATGGCCACAATTAATCCTTAGAGGCTGGTTCGACCACGACAAAAAATAGTCATTTGATCTCAAGAGGACCAGCAGAGGAATGAGATGTTGGTAAAAGAACTGAAAATTCTATGCATATGGTCGAGAAGACCGAAGCATATCCAAAGGTGACATACTCCACTTGCCAAAGGCCCCACTTGTGTGAGTAATATACAAGGCCGATTCGAAAAAATAGACAATTTTATCAACTAAACTACCGAACAGAGCCATCGGTCACTCAAAATATTGAAAATGGTAACTCTTTTTTACCAACAAAGGGTTAAGTACAATACTTATCATGTTTGGTTGATTTCTGGACAAAGGATGGTTAAACCTTAACTTACTCGAGAGAGAGTTTGGAAAAGGCTGAGTCATCCAAAGTTTTCAGCTGTACTAGAAGGGATGACACATACTTAAAAAAATGACATTGGCAAAGGCAATAGACAGCTGAACGAAGACAGTTAGCCGTTGTAAGAGGTGAACCTCAAATGAAGGCCATGCAAATGAAATTAAAACTGACAATTCCAAGATCAGAAAAAGAACAAATAGCAGTAAATATGATCGAACTCCATGTGGGAGTTGAGTCGGCCGAGAATGGCCAAAATTTTGAAAAGGAATGCATGAACATTGAATGATCGAGTGAATACTTCATGAATATTTTTCAGATGATCTTTAATTTGATCAAGGAATTGCTTGCAAAAGCAAGGTCAATATTAGGACAAATCTCATCCAAACCAAATGAGGATTTAATGGTTTGGATTCACCAAAGAGGTAGACCACTATGACAAATGGGCCCATGGCCATCATGAAACCCATCACTAAAACCACCCAAAGAAAAATTGAAAGAAGAAGAAAACAAAATAGATTAAGGAGAGGAAGGTTACCTTCTGTAATGTACTGGATTTTCACTATTTTGAATTTTCAAAATCCTTAAAAATTTTCGATATGACTTACTTACGTTGTCACTTATTGATAATTGAGGGTCGAATTGAGCCTAAACACGGGTGGTACTGGTAAAGAACCACACAAATCCGATTAATCAATGATAGGAAGCCAACGAATCCACCCGATCACTTAAACATCGAGTTTAACCTCGGGATTTGTTCACGTAGGGTCCAAATCTAGCTGACCTATCACTAACTAATCAAGACAACCATAACTAAATAAAAACTTATATAAAGTTGAGACAATTAGGGATCATATCTTAATTAACAAACCAAATCAACCTAGCTACTCATTTAGCCTATGAACGAACGGTTTGTAGTGATTATGACCGAACTGCCATTTTTGCTAATTACGAATAGGCCACACTATGGACTTAACAAATATAGACTCTAAACATTGCGCACAAGAAATCTCACTACCCAATTCATTTTAGTAATGCTCAAATTATCTAAACAAGCTCTAGACCGCTTGTTAGTGGGCCACTAAACCCAAGACTATAAAAATACATTCTTCTTGGTGGGCTTGACGTCCATCGCGGCATATCGAGCTAAGGTTGCATCTCAAATTGCACAACTTGGACCCACAAGCTAAGTGCATGAAATGTGTGAATGCCTTAGGTGAAACCTAGAATTTAAGTAAAACTAGCCCTTTTACTCTTCCGTGAAGTTGTAACTTTCGGACTGTTGATTCATGACCAAAGTCGGGGTACCGACTAAAGATATTTCCCCCCACATATCCATATAGTTATAGACCTGATTGCTGCTCGGTGATCGTCGATCTGGGTTAGGGCCTTTTTAGTTGATCAGCACGTCCGTTGGGTCCAAATGTAGATCGCCTTGTGGGACACCTATTACATGGCTTAGATTGACCCATATCCTTCCGTTGGGTCTCATTAGTGGAAAACAACTTCGTCAAGGGTTAATATAATGAATAAAGAGTTATTAGGACTATTTGTACCACTTCATGTATTATAAATACCCATTCATTTCATGCCCTCTCTCTCCATACGAATTTTGAGCCTAGCTTTGAAGAAATAGGAGAAATGAGAAGAGAGAGAGAGAGAGAGAGAGAGCTTGGCAGTGTGAGGATTTGTACAACTTCATCCTCTCATCCCCTCTATAGCAACATTGTTCTTCATTAGTATTGATTTGGGATTGATTGAAGGTAAGTATTGAGTCATGTTTGTAGGTTTAGGTCTTATATCTAATTTATTCCAATTCTTACAAGCTTGCATGCTTAGTTAGGTTCTTGATGATCTTTCTCTAACACCTTATCCCTACGAGCACTGTGAGTCGGGCGAATCGTCACAAGGTGCAGAACATCATTCCTATATTGCAATTTGTCGACCCTTGAGGGTTTCGGTTAATGATTTGTTGTTTGTATATAACTTGGTATATGATAACATGTTCACATTTTGATTTGATCGCAACATGTGTTATTGCTTGCTTATGAATGTTAACATGTTTGAACAATACCTAAGTGATTGAATGTGTTGTTCTATTGAGGCTTACATGTTCGATTAAATTCTTATATAATTGTGTTATATTGTTGATGCTCACATGTTCGATGAAATGCATATGCAATTGTGTTATGTTATTGATGCTTATATGTTCGATGAAATGCTTGAGTGATTGTGCTGTTAAATTTAGTTTTCACATGAAATCTTATCATGATTGCCTAATAAATTGTTATCTATTTATGATATTTAGAATTGCTTACGATGTTAGGTCAGTTAGTAAATTATCCGAACCAAGGGGTGACCCAAGTTAGGTCGGCCACCTTAGGCTTGTTCGATTAACCCGGGTTGAACACGGATGACCGACAATAGTTGGACTTACATGGGATGCTTGAACCCAATGTTGATTGCGCTGGGATTCTCCCAGGTTAATCACATTAGTCCACTAGCCGACTGATCATGTATGTTCAAAATATTTGATATGACCAAATAGAATATAGGATACCTCGTTCTCAATGGATGAGTTCATTCATAACTATTAGTACTATATAATCCCACTAAGACTCATGAGTCGGACATGGTGATATAGGACACCATGTCTGAGCTGTCGACCTACGCTGGGGTGACGAGCCTCCCTGTAGTGAATAGTGAGCACTAATGAAGGTGATAGATCATTGTTCGAACAACCCCCATTAAATTACCCGGTCGATGGTTCCATGTCAGAGTACCGTTCGAACGACCCGGGCGTGAATGAAATTGGGTGACAAGCCCTTTTCCCTTGTGATAATTTGGTTTCACGTGACAAGCCCGCACTTCAGAATTGAGTGATCATACTCAGTGTTTGGGTGACGACCCAAATCGAGTTGATCCTCAAACCTTTGGGTATCATGTCTTACCTTTAGAATATTTGATTTGTGAAATAAATGAGTGATACCTAAATTTGGATAAAAAGACACTGGTAAGGAGCCGTTACGTGTTACAACAAGCCACGTGATTCGGATAAGGACTCGTGATATAATGTCGGTATCCTAACTTTGTCAATATGCTGGATGAATGAAACTTAATAATTACTCGGCTAACATACGTATTTATCGCATTATATTAGATAAGTTTTTGCTATTTGGTATTGGAGTCTCTTGATGAGGGAGTGTTGATATTTGCGAAATATGAGTTGAAGTCGCTTGTGAGGGAGTGTTGGATTGTAAGGCGCATGCATCATTTTATAATCTCATTCATGCATTTAACAAGAGTATTTAGGAATTGTTTGATCTCTTGTTTTATCATTACTTGCGCTGATTGGATTGATAACATGTGTAACTTAGAACTAATGGAACCACTGGGTTAGCTACTCACTCCCACATGGGACAGTGTTTTAAAATACCAACCAGGCATTGTTGTTGATGCAGGTACTAGTGAAACTCGAGACGGGTAGGCATAGATCGTCTTGTGCCACCATCGTTAAGTTTTGGAGGATAGGGTGAAAATTGAAAATTTTACATTTTAATCGTCTTAGATATGTATATTGTGCTTTGTATAATCCTCATTTGACCGAATACCACTTTTAATTGTACCATGACCGGTAGCCCTATATTCATTGATTTTTGTTATCTCCACCTCGCATTTGATTTGCTGATTTAAATTGTGTTACTCTGATTGCTCGTGTGTGAAATAAATTTGAATTTGAATGAGGTCACACGTGCATTTTCATTTGATTAACACCTGAAAAATTGGGATCGAAGTATATGCACTCGGATACCGATTTTCGAGGCATTATAGCTTCTTATTGTAAAGATGAAGGAAAGAGAGAAAAAGGAAGAGATGTGGAGGGAATTTAGGAAAATCAAGAGCGAAATCAAGTGAAGATGGAAGTGGGAGAGTGGTCGTTTTAAAAGGAGGAGGTTGCCGAAGTCTACGCATCGGCTATAATTTGATCGCAGGAAAAATCTAGTTAATGAACAACACTAATCAAAGGAGTTCATGATAGAGGATGTGTTTATTTTGGGTTGGAGTGGTTGCCGATGATGGGGAGAGGATGGGTGTTTGGGCGGGGGAGTGGTTGCCAATGATGGGGGGAATGGGTTTAGTTTGAGTCGGTGGAGTGACTGCTGATAATGGGGAGAGGACGGGTGTTTGGGTGGGGGAGTGGTTTTTAGTGATGGGGAGGATGGGTTTTAGTCATGACATAATAGCTATTCGTGAAGTGATTGAAGGGAGGGTATGAGGAGGACATTCAAACACCTTTTAGAGTTTATCAGATGAGGAGGAGAGCTTATAACATCCCGAATTTTTGTGGGCCGAGTATATACTCGTACCCGAGAATTCTGGGTGTTAATAATATAAAAATTAGATGCTTTAAAATTGTACACATATATATATATAAATCACATCATATATATATATATATATATATATATATATATATATATATATATATATAAATCACATCTGGTTACATTTATGAAGGTAACCATTCACGAGAATAAAATCGATTGTATTTATTATTCCATTAGAGTAAAAGGCGTTCAAATAATTCTTTGATGCCCTCTCAATGGGAGCTTACTATATTATCAAAGTTTGCAATAGAAAATAAATAAAACAATTTGTGGTGTTATCCTTCTTCTTTTCTTTTCGAAAGAATCTTCCATAGAATGATTACCAACCATTTCATTAACCTGTAATTCACCTGCAATATCTATATGGTTGGAGAGGGTCAATGCCCAACTCATAGTAATGGTTATCCTTTAAGATTAACAATAATTTAAGAGATTCATAAGAATAATGTGAGGATTCAGATATGTCTTGTACTCCACCACTACGAGTGGTATCAGTATGCGCAACCAATCTACATGAATGCATGCCTAGCATAGTATGTGCGGTCCATCATACGCAGTGATCATCACAATGTGTAATATAATTAATAAAAAACCCGGCTCGCCCCGCATCCTATAACTATGAAGATTCGTTGGCATGTCCAATGCTACCATGAATTTACGTGAACACCTCGAGGAAGCATAACATATGAATCAGATGAATTACGTGACACGATTGTTCATAAAGCGACTATTTACGACATTCAATCCCAAAAGTGATGTAACACGCATTGTGGATTACTTACATCGATTTGCATACCACCACCCAAAATCCATGGAATTACGCATCGACCAAGAGGTTCATGACCTAGAGCGCATTACGTCCACGATAAAATATATGAATCACTAGATGTGAGACCTTTAACACATCGCTTACATCAAAGGAAAAATAAATTGAACCATGAGAGTTTTAGAATTCTAAGACACATGCCCAAGCCATAAAGAAAGGTAGCACAAGGCTAACCTAATAAAGGAGAAAAGTAGTATTAAGCTATCTCAATAAAAGAGAAGAGTAGCAAATAAGCTAACTCAACAAAATAAGGGGAGAGGAGCAAAAGGCCAACTCAGTATAGAGTGAGAGCATACGTCGCTCTCAAAATTGACAAATGGCAAGCCTTATATCCATCACCTACATAAATTCATAAAAATCATGCATAATTAAAATCATACCTTAACTATAATTCTCAAAATGATAAATAATTGATAATGGTAAATCAATCAATTGTATGAAAAATCACAGTAATATGAAAGAATGTAAAAATAAGGTAAATTATATCAACTCTAATTAGTGTAAGCTTTAAAGGAATCCCTCACCTTAGCCTTAGATCTAAACCTTAGGTAGATATCCATCTAGAAAAGTTTCTAAATGAATCACAACATCACTTGAGCAAAAGGGAGACACCACACATGTGGAGTAGGAAGAGGATGATGGGCGTCTAGGCTTCTCTTTCTCTCTCTCTCTCTTGGACATTTGGGAGGTGGTGTATGAGTGGAGAAGGGAATGTACTCCTTTTATAAAGGAGTGGGCGTGTGAGAGGAGTGTGTTTTACATCCCACTCGTATTGGGTTTCTCTAATTTGACCCTTTTTAATAATCTTTCTTTAAATTTAATTCATCTAGTGTGCTGGGGTCGTTGAATAGGGCTGGTGTATATGATTTTCTTGGCGATTCGAAATTTAGATTGACCTATTTTGAAAATTCTCCTAACGGGTGCCAAAACAAACTTGTTCTCAATTAATGTTCCATACTTAATGATTAGGGCTCAATTTTGGAAGAAATGTGTAGTCAGGATAGGTAAACAGTTGGACAAAATTTGGAGCTTAATTGATGGTGGAAAAAGCCTAAATTTAAAATTTCATCTTTTGTACCAAAAGGAACGAACTGACTTCAACATTCAACGGTGTAGGATGATAGATCGGGGTCTAAATTTTGTATAACCTTGTAGTCATATGAGACCAAAGTGTGGTCCAAATTTAAGTTACGATGGACGGCATTGAGTAGTTAAATCAGTAGATCTAGATTTGTAAAGAGTTGGTAAGCCTCGAAAGGATAACTTTGCGCTTAAGAAAAAGCCTACCAAAGTGGGGTCTTCATATTTCACACTTGATCCATATTATGTGCAATCCAAGTTATTTATATGAAGAAAATATCCTACTACGACTACCTACGAGGTTTCTTCACTCGATGAACACCTAAAATCAACGGTTAAGGGGCTGATTTGTCAATTGGGTCAATTTTACAATGATCTAAGGGATAAAATTTGACATGTATGGTTAATTTATGATATATAAGTATGGTATAAAATTTCACATCAAACGGATAGTGGGAACCATGTGATCTAAAATTCAAGGGTCTAAGTTAATGGTATTTTCGTAATTATTACTGATATGAGGGTTTTGAGAAATTTAATGGTTCTGCATAGTTATAGGCATGTTTCTAAGTAATTTTTACAAAAGAACTTATATCTGAATCATTATGAATAAAAAATTATTCACCAAATTAATTAAGAAAATGTACATATATCAACCAACATAATGGATGGTCAGATAACTTGTTAAAAATAGAAAAACTTGATGGTTAGTACTTTGATCATGTATGTAAGTCGACGTACAGTCAGTTTTGTAATTAGATGATCACAAGTGGGTTTTTAAGTGATCAAGAGGCAGAACATGTATACCATTAGATTCAAGTGACTTGTTCATATGTGTAAGTTTCTCAGATTGTAATTTTGATGGTGGGTTAAACATATTCATAGGTGGTGAACAAGATGAATGGATCACAATCTTAATTTGATATATATATATATATATATATATATATATATATATATATATATATATATATATATATATATATATATATATATATATATGAGCGGATGCGGACAAGTAGTTAGTTTACTATGATCAGGTGGTTCAAAACTCAGAGCGGACGGTCAGATTTCTTTACCTAGCGGTGAATAGTTGACTAAATGGTTAGTTATAATGGATAAGTGAGAATACTTGGGTATCTGATGATCCTATTTCAAAATCAACGGTTAGATGACTTGATCTATGAATGAAGATTATTCCCAACGGTCAGATTCGTGTTAGAGAATAGATGTAAGGTTAGGATAGCTAGATTAGTTTCGTACACATGTACATAATAAGTTAAATTTCATAGTAACACTCAAGAACTTTCAATACTTGGGTATTGAAAAGTTCGGGATGTTACAGAGCTGCCCCAGTTTCTTTATGCCAATGTGATCATTACATGGAGTCCAATGGGTCCAATTCAAGTTCCTAACTACATTGAAGACCCCACATGCATGATCAATATGCATCTTTAAATATCTCACACTGGGAAGATGCATGTGCGTTACCTAGTTGAGAGTATTGGACTGTTGGAGCAATTTGATATATTTATTGGACTGTTGAATTTTGCATGATGGGTCATCTTGATCGTTGAACCATTTTGATTGTTGGGTTGTCTTGATCATGGACTCATATTGGACGCTAATTTTGGTTATTTTGTTTAGTTGGTTTGATTATTTTGATTTGTTTTATGATTTACTTGATACTAGGTTATTTTGGACATTTTATAGTATTATGGGTATTTTTTGTATATATATATATATATAAAACCTCAAATACAACATATAGGCTTGTATGTGTGAAGCCTAGGGCATTATTGGCTATTGAATGAAATTTTCTTCTTGCTTTATTTTTGGAGCAAAATTCCTTCTATGATTAGAGTTTGGTGTGAAATCATTGAGTGATTCTAATTATCTTCTCTCTCTCTCTCTCTCTCTCTCTCTCTCTCTCTCTCTCTCTCTCTTTAAATCTCTTTCTAAATGATCTTATTTTTACTTTCTTCTATTCTCATATTTTTTTCTCTCCTTTTCTTTTGTTACCAACCAAAGACCATCATTAGCATCACCCCAGTCCTTCCAAACCTAATCCAAACCATCACCCTAACTATCCGGACGACTTTCAAGTTGTCACCCTATGCAACCGTACCAACAACTTGTCCAGACAACCATACAGACACATCATATGAACATCCTTACTCCACCTTCTTGCTTCTTCATTTTCCATTTTCAAACCCTAATTACTTAGAATTTTAAACTCTAATCTTCCAAATTCTGTAAACCTGGAATTTCAAACCCTAATCTCCCAAATTCTATAAACCTTAAGTCTCCAAACCCTGATTCTTTCAAACCCTAACAAAGCTCAAATAGATCCTCTGATTTAGATCGAATCCTATGCTAGATGAAAGTTCTAACTTCCATTGAGCTATTTTCTATCAATAATCTTAAGATACATCTACGAGATTGTGATGTGACCTTGAATCTGAGCATAGTGCAACTACTTGATTTCTTTATATTTGTGATAGATTAAAAGTATTTTATATTTTAATTTACTCTAAAAATTCATTTATTAATTCATTCGCATCATTATAATTTAGGCTATCCATCCTGCATTAAGGTACGGTCAGATTCTGACAAAAAAATTTAAGCTCCGGATGGTGTTTCATACTAGGGGTGCACATTGAACCGGTAGAACCGTGGAACTGAGCAGGAAAAAAATTCTTTTATATATAATACATAAGACTATAATTAGAAAGCTCATAATTTAGGTTTTGACCTCTATAATACTTTTTCTACACACACTCACACCCCCATACACACCACAATTAATGGATATTCGAAACCATGACCCGTGTTGAAACTCTTGTGAGTCTACCATTGAGCCATGAGTAGAGACCCAGCTCTATAATAGCTAATTACAGATCATAATGAGAATTACAATTTTTTAGATCTAATTAAGATCAATCAATATCTATTACATTCTAATATTAATTGATTGATCTTAATATTAGATCTCAAAATATATTACAATCTAATAGGCTCTGCATCCGCAGTCATATCTTGGAGTCGCAGTACACATTCCAAGTTCCACAACACATCTCCCATTGTAGGCCTATCATCACCACATTCAGCTAGGCATCTCTCCACTGTCTCTCCGAATTTCCTCAGTGAATCTTCATTGATCTCCTCAATCAGGCGGGAATCAACAACTTGCTCCAGCAATCCCTCCTTTTGCCACTGCATAGCCCAATTCGCTAAATTCACCTGTTCGAATGGAAGTGAAAGATCGACTGCTGGCCTTGCACAGAGGACTTCAAGGAGCACTACCCCAAATGAAAACACATCTGACTTTTTTGTCAGATGCCGCCATCGAAAATACTCCGGATCGAAGTACCCAAAACTACCTTTGACGTTGGTTGTCACATGGGACTGATCAAGATCATGGATTGATCTTGAAATTCCAAAGTCAGCAACCTTTGCTAAGTAGTTCTTGTCCAGCAAAATGTTCGCTGATTTAATGTCACGGTGAATGATTCCCTCCGCAGGACCGCTGTGGAGGTAGTGCAGACCTCTTGCTGAACCAATGCATATCATAAGCCTCTGTCTCCAAGACAACTGAGGCAAACATTCCAAACCATACAGATGATCTTGTAGTGTACCGTTTTCCATGAATTCATAGACCAATATCATCTCTGATTGTTCTTCACAATACCCAATAAGGGAGAGGAGATGGCGGTGGCGTATCTTGGCGAAGATCTTGATCTCAGTCAGGAATTCTGAATGACCCTGTCTAGACCCAGGCGTGCTTCGTTTCACGGCTACTTTCATCCCGTTCGTGAGCACCCCCTTGTAGACAATGCCGAATCCGCCCCGTCCAATGACCGAATTCTCATCGAAATTGCTAGTCGCCAATTGTATTTCAACGAGCGATATCTTTCGGCTGGCATTTGCAAATTGGCCTGGAGATGCATCTTTAGCTTTGGCCTTCCTCCTCTGTTTAAATACCAGTAGGAATGCTACTATCAACACGCAAACGAAAGAAAAGCCTCCTATCGTTATGCCAGTCACAAGAGTGATGCGTTTCTTCAACTTTCCTGTGGACGAAGAACCAATTACACCCTTCATCTTCATGATTTCCACCCCATTTAATATTGCATTGCGCTTCGAAGGATTGCTCTTCTCTGAAGGACCAACGCTTATTTGCATTAGCCCTGAGTTCGAGTCTGCAATAAAATCTGTATAGTAAGGGGCAGCCAGCACTTGATTTGTTAGATCAGAGAGATTGAGATCTTTCCAAGCAAAGTGGTCATTGATATAGACATTGAAGTATAGCTCATTGAGTCTGAAGCTTACGATGTCACAAAAATGCAACCGAACAAGGTATTTAAAGCCAGAATCCACTGGGAAGGCCCATGTCAGGTTGAAATTTGGCAATTCAACAGAACTCCCATTAATATTCATCTCTTGCGCCGAATCATAAACAGCCAGCGGAGCACTGTGAGGGCTCTCTTCTTCCTGATAATTTGGGACTCTCCGAGTGATGGCCTGCTTCACAGAAGACTTTAATTTCAAGAACTTCTCATCAGGAATCCAACTTCTCCATAGAGTGTCGTCGGAAGATGCGACTTCAGGACCTCCGACATTGATCCTATATACAGTCTCTAAGACCTGTCCTAATAGGCTGTTATAATTCTTGATTCCAGTGGATTCGATGAAATTGGCGGTGTCAGTGATGAGGTTGTCAGGTGCAGAAAATACTTCAATGGCATTAACAAATGCAAGATGTGATATTTCATCAGAAGGCGAAAAGGAGATTATAAGTTCCGTACTATTTACACTAAGAAAATACTCCTTTATCACAGCACCATTGTTATTGTTTTGGACGCTGAAATGGCTTAATAAAGAGAACCCAAGAACTGAAACATTGAAGACAGCAGAGGTGAAATCATATTCCTGAGTTGTGAAAGGGAAGAAATGGAGGCGTACCACATGGAGACCTTGGGCTTTGATCTCGAACTTGTAAGAAGATGGTCTTCTGAAAATTCTAGCTGCATGGTAGATAAATGGTGAATGCGGAGATGGGTTTTCATCCACGAGAGCAACGGTGGAAGTCGAAGAAGAGAAGATGAACTTGTAAGAGGGCTGGTGTGGTTCGATGGCTTGGTATTCGCCACTTTCTAAGACAGTGTACATGATGGAGGGTGGTTGGGCATCTCCTACGAAATTCCGGGATCCAAAGGTTCTATTTATTTCAGATCCACAGTCGATAAAATAATTATCAGGAGTGGATGCTGATGATAGATGCTGAAGAAGGAAGAAGAAGAAGAGAGATGGAAGCAGAGTATGGTTTGCATGGTTTTGCACCTCCTCCATTGATATTGGTGAGTTTTCACTCCAGATACTTTGATTTTGTATAGATGGGCTACTTCAATCATGGTTTATGTCTAGTTATAAAGCAATGTCTTCGTTGATCATGATATGATATTAACGCATGACAGGCAGATTTCTATGGGCCGAAAGCATGGCCTGCCTAGATAGTGATGGGCTTCACTAGGACGGGAAATGGATTTGCTACTCCCCCTCACACCGGCCAATGGCCGATGGTCGGTGCTCTGTGGGCCCCAACGTGATGTATTTGTTTCATCCATGCCGTCCATATATTTTTCCAGATAATTTTGTTGTATGAGACAAAAAATGAAGTATATCCTAATCTTAAGTTGACCACATTACAGGAAATAGTGTTGAATTAGCATCGACCGGTGAAAACCTTTTGAGGGCCATAGAAGTTTTAGATCAAGCTAATCTTTATTTTTTCCCCTTTCATCTGGACCTGTATGACCAAATCAACAGATTGGATGTCAAATAAACAGTACAATCGGCCTTAGGAGGATTTTAATGGTGGATATCCAATCACTATTGTTTTTCTGTGGTGTGATCCACCTGAGATTTATATACCTCTCATTTTTGGTATCAAGCCCTAAAATGATATGAACGGAATGGGTGGAACACATGCATCATGGTGGGGCCCACAGAGCACCGACCATCAGCCACCGGGCCGATGTCAGGGGGAAGTAGCCAATCCGATTCCACTTGGACGCGGCTTCAGTAGGTGGATGTTGGGATCTACCGAGGTCAGTCGGGCCCTGACTGTGGGGACCACTTGCGATGTATGTAACTTACATCCATGCTTTCCATCTATTTTGATACGTCATTTTACGGTATGTTCCAAATAAGTAGATATAAATCTTAAGTGGACCACAGCGAGGAAACAGTTGTGATTGAATACCACCATTAAAAACTTTTTGTGGGACACCAGAATGTTTTTTTGCCATCCAACCTGTGGATAAGATCACAAAGACCTGGACGAGGGGAGGACAAAAACATTCACTTAATTGAAAACTTTTGTGGCCCACAAAAAGTTTTCGATGGTCAATAAATACTGTTTCATCTAATGTGGTCCACTTGAGATTTGGATCTGTTTCATTTTTGGAATTAATCTCTAAAATGAGCTGTCAAAACGGATGGAAGGCGTGGATGTAAGGAACTTGTATCAAGGTGGGCCCTACAGTCAGGGATCTACCTGATCCGCCGAAGCCGCGTCCGGCTGGGATATTGTCTTGAACTGACCCCACACGGAGAGTCATTTGTCAACGGCGGGCAAGGCATGCTCAACCCATGAGTTGAATTTACCTCCGTTGACTGCTGACTCTAAAGGGTCTTCCACATGGGAGTCGATTAGGTGTTACCCTCTAAACACCCTAGTGGGAGTTATCCTTACCGTGTGGGGCCTACCTTGATGAATGTGCTGTTTATCCATGCTGCTCATCCCTTTTTTAAACTCATTTCATGGAGTTATCCCAAAACTTTAAGGAGATCCAAAACACTGGTGGACCATACCACTTGTAAAAGTGGTGAATGATCATTAAAAACTTCTTGGAGGCCACAAAAGTTTTGGATTAAGCTGAACTTTGTATTTTTTTTTTTTTTCATTGATCCCGGTCTAATTGACCTTATCAATGGGTTGGATGCAAATAAACATTATGATCTTCTTACAGTGGCCTTTGGGAAGTTTTTAATGGTGGGCGTTCAATCATTACTGTTTCCTGTGGTGTGGTCCACATTAGATTTGGCGTGGGCCACATTAGATTTGGATTTACCTAAATTTTTAGAACTACATCCTAAAATGGGCTGGAAAAATGGATGGATGGCGTGGATATATAACACATTATCAAGGTGGCCACACGGTGGGGGTACCGAAGGGGTGTTACCCTTGTAACACCTAATCCGCTACCGTTCGAGACAATATCCCGAGCAGACTGTTAGGCCAGGCACCATATCTCCTTGCCTGGGCGGTGTGGCGTCCACAGAGGCTTCCTTGACAAATCCACTCCGTCCATCTCTTTTGAAAGACAACAATAGGATAGGGTTCTAAAAATCAAGTAGATCCAAAACTCGGGTAGGCCACACAAACAAAACAGTGGGAACAGCGAGGTCCAAAGTTGAAACCTTCCTAGAGCTAACCATGATGTTTATATTGCATCCAAACTGATATTAGAATTATTACCACTCATGTAAACTGTAGGAACAAATATTGTCCTGATCGATACAAAACTTGTGTGTTGTTAAAACAGATGTCTTAAATCTGGTCTGAGGTGCTCAACCAATAAAGGGATTGGCTCGACTAGTCAAAAGTCCCTTCGACTGGTCGAAGCCTATTCTACTCGAAATCTAGCAACAATGTATTTGGGATTTTCGGAATGCTCGACCAGTCGAGGGATAGGCTTGACCAGTCCAAAAGGGTTTCTAGAAGGGGTTCTAGGGTTTCAAAGGGTGTAGTAATTGTGAGATTCGAGATTGTTTGAATCGAGTAAGTTCTTTCTCTTTGTAATTTATGCTTTCATAGTGAATTTCTGTCGCTTTGTGCCGTGATTTTTTCCTAAAAAAGTTTTCCACGTTAAATTTTTGTGTTCTCTTGTGTTTGCTTGGTGCTCTTAGATTGCTATCCTAGATCCATCTCTGTGTGATTCCACAGCACAATCCCCAATAAGTGGTACCAGGATAGTCGTTGTGGCACAGATCTGGATCTGCAGGATTAACATTAAGGGGAAACACCAAGTTTTGATATTGAGAAGTATTTAGGTAAAAAATAACTTTGAGTTATGGAAGATCAAGATGATTAGTTCCTTAACCAAGTAAGGCGAATATGGTGCTCTTGAGGAGCGAGAGCCGACTATGAAAGATGATGATTGGAATACTTTTGATAAGAAGGCCTTAGCCTCCATCCGTTTGTGTCTCACAGATGAGGTTCTCTACAATGTTTTGAGGGAGAAAACCGAAGCGAGTTTGTGGGCGAAGTTAGAGGACTTTTATGACAAAAAGTTCCTTGAAAATCGCTTATACTTGAAGCTGCAGTTGCTCGACTTCAGGATGGCATAAGGTGGAGATGTGGAGGACCACATCAGCAATTTTAATAAGTTAATTTTCAAGTTGCTGAACATAGAGGAGGTGATCAAAGATGAAGACCAAACATGTATTTTCTTGAACTCTCCGCCGATCTCATATGAGCTATTCGGGGGCTCATTATGCACCTGGAATTCGTCCCTAGGTGTGGCCACCGTTATCTCATCCATTCAGGGTTAGGTCATAAGAATGATAAACGGTACCATAGGGGGCTCTTTAGATGCACTGATTACGAGGGGCATAACTTCTAAGTAAGGTACATGATCTTCAAGCAAGATTTTAGTCAATGGGCAAAGGCAAAGGTAAGTTAAAGTGCTGGAATTGTAGGTTGCAGGGACACATGAAGAGGGATTGCTCAAATCCTAATTCTAAGATAGAAGAATCTAAAGCTTCGTACAGGGGGGCCAACGCTGCCACGTCTGATGAAAGAACGAGTGGATGTGAATGTGATGTTTTGTCTGTATCTATGATTAGACACTTATACGATGATCGTAGGGACAAGTGGATTCTAGACACAGGGGCATCTTTTCACATGACTCCTCATCGGAATTGGTTCGCCAGTTACAGAAAGTGCGATGGTGGACAGGTATTTATGGGCAATGACATTGCCTATAATGTTGTGGCTATTGGTACGGTGCACATCAAGACGTTTGATGGGACAGAGCGTACCCTGACCGAGGTGTGGCATGTTCCCAACATGAAGAAAAATCTAATTTCTCTTGGTGTAGGCAATGGGCTGCAAGTTCACGGGTATTGATCATGGTGCTCTTAAAGTATTTAAGAGGACACTGGTAATCATGAAAGTGCAATGACTCGGTAATCTTTACAGGTGGATTAGGAGCACTTCGAGAAGTGGAGCTGCAATGGCTATAACGAATTCCATCTTTGCATGTGTGTGGCATGCTGGGCATGGCCACATAAGCAGGCAGGGCATGAAGGCTGAGACGCGCAAACAGAGATATAGAGTAGGTGGAGCAGCCACCTGTGAGAAGAATCACACCGCATAATCGCAGGTTACAGGTGAGGTACATGGACGACTCCGATATCGCATATGCTCTCGTTACAGAAAAGAGGGATCCGTTTACTATTCAACTGACTTTTAGTGAGCCTGGTGCTGAGAAGTGGAAGGTGACTATGGACGATGTGATAGACTTGTTGTACTAGATTGACAAATGGGAGCTGGTGGAGCTTCTAGTGGGTCGGGAAGCGATTGGATGCAGGTGGATCTTTAAGGGGATACAACATAGATACAGAGCGAGGTTGGTAGCGAAGGGTTATGCTCAGAGAGAAGGGGTTGACTTCTCGGAGACATTCGCACCGGCGGTATAGCAGGTGTCTATTAGATCCGTATTGGCACTGGTTGCCCAATGCAATCTTAAGCTGGAACGAATGGATGTGGAGTCTGCACTTCTGTACGAAAAATTGAAAGAGCAGATTTACATAAAGCAACCAGAGCGGTTCGAAGTTTAAAGGAGTTGAGAAAAAAGTTTGCAGGAGGTTGTGGTACGACCTGTCGCTTATGCAGTGGTATAAAAATTTGATTCTTCATGGTGAGTCAGAAATTTTCTAGGAGTGAATACGATCACTGTGTCTATTGTAAGACACTGAGTGATGGCACATTCATTATCCTAGAATTGTATGTTGATGACATGTAGATAGCCAATCATGACATATCTGAAATCAATGTACTGTGGACTCAGTTAACAGGGACATTAGAGATGAAGGATCTAGGGGCTGCAAAGATAGTTCTCGGCATTGAGACTGGAAGAAGAGTATGCTTTAGTTATCTCAGGCAAAATACCTTGGGTAGGTATTGATCAAGTATGTGATGGACAAGGAAAAGCCGATGAGCGTTCCATACACGTCTCTCCTCAAGTTTTCCTCAGAACATGTCCCAAAACAGATGAGAAAAAGCAGGATATGTCTCATGAGCCTTATTTGAATACGGTTGGCAGTGCATACCATGGTCTGTATTAGACCGGTTATTTTACAGGCAATCGGTGTTGCGAGCAAATACCCCGACAAGCAACATTGGATAGCGGTGAGATGGTTACTTCGATACATTCAAGGTTTTTTTTTTTTTTAGTATTATAGATTTTAAAAAAAGGGTTTTCATGCTATTTCTTTTAATCACCCACGCAAATCGTCGACTATGATTAGAAAAAAAAAGGGTCAAGAATGCTGTTGTTTCTTGTAGTGGTACCACACACCACTGACCCAGGTTTGACGTCAAGTTTTGTGGGTCCCATCATGAGGTATGTTTTATATCCAAACCGTCCGTTCATTTGGAGAGCTCATCGTAAGGCTCAAGCCGAAAAATAAGATATATCCAAAGATCAAGTGGACTACACTACAAAAAGCAGTGGGTGATTGAACGTCTACCATTGAAACCTTTTTGAGGTCACAGAAGTTTTGGATCAATATGATATTTGTTTTTCCTCTTCATCCAGCTCTTTTTGACCTTATGAACATATTGGATGGAAAAAAAAAACGTTATGGTAGGCTTACGAATGTTTTAACGGTGAAATCACTGTACCACTACTATTTGTAGTGTGGTCCAATTGAGATTTGGATATGATTCATTTTTGGGTTCGTGTGCCAAAATTATTTAGAAAAATGAATGAACAGTGTGGATATAATAAATACATTAATTTGGGGCCCATTTTACTTTGATTTCCTTTGAACTGTTCATACAATGGGGGGACATCATGGAGTGTCACTGTTTGTCTTCGCACAACACGTACCCACAACAACCATGTTGGTGTTGTGTGGTACACTAATGTGGGGCGTGGCACCAATAGACCTGTACATGAACCGAGTTAGCTCGGTTAACCCGATTTGAAACTAAATTCGAGTAAAGTCGAGCTGATTTTTGGAGAATAAATAAAAATTCGAGCCGAGTACAAACTTGTCCGAGCTTAAATCAACTCCGATCAAATCTCAACTCGAATCAAACTCACATTGAACCAATTTAGTGACTTAATTATGTTGATATTGATATTGCTCACCAAGTGTTTGATGAAATGACTCAATGAAGTGGATTCTTAATCTTGCTCTGGTGGTAGACTCTCTGGCATGAGTGTGTGGGGGTGTGTGTGCGTGTAAAAAAAATGACTCAATAAAGTGTTGTTTTGGGTGCATACATTCTCCATAGATCAATTGGTGGCGAGGAAGGTATGGATATGAAATAAATTACTACAAAAAAAGAAAAAAAAAACATTACATGATAAAATTACCTTTTTATCTTGATTTTGATGCTGCCAACTGAGTGTTTGATGAAATGCCTGTAAATTATTGTTATATATTGTTTTATATATTGTGAGAAATTGAAATTGCACTCCATGTGTTTGAGAAAATGCCGCATAGGCATGAACTCGGCTTGAACTGGCCTGAGCTGCTAGCCAGTCAGGCTCAAGGACCGAGCCGGGCTAAGTTCGAGTTGGGGTAAGCTAACGGTCGAGCCGAGTCGAGCTATGCCAAACTCGACTCGGTTCAACTCGTATATAGCTCTAGGCACCGATATATTCATGATTGGACCAAAAGAAGATGAACCGTAAATTGATTATAACTTTTGATTCGAGTATTGTTACGAAACGCACAACTTATCCATCTTTACTGTAATGGGCCATCCAAGGTGAATCGATCCACATAATGGGTCGCATCTGTCCGTTTCGTCAGAAAACGTGAGCTTTCAGCTCATAAATAAAATTTTAAGAAAAAATTACTAGTTTTAGTAATACCAATTTTTGTAATATTTTTTTATTTTTAAAGTTTTAGATTTTCTTCTTTTTTAGAAATAAATTTTAATACTATTCTAGCAAAAGTTTATTTAAATTTTTTATTTTTATAGAATTAGGGTTTAGAAGAATTTTACTAGAATTAGAATTTTACTATTTTTAGTAATTACAATTTTTATTTATTTATTTTTATTTATTAATGTGTAACATGACACATTAAACAATTATCAATCGAGTTGTTTTCAAATTTATTAGAATTATCTCGGAGTAGTTATTCTTTGGAAAGACTGTGCTTGACCTCAACATATCCCCATGCGTCATACACCAGCCAATCCACTTCCGGAGGAGATGTGGGCATGATATTGACACTGTCGTCACTTGTAAGGGTGTCTTTTTCTTTTTCTTTTTTTAATACCGTTAGCGTTACCGTCTAACGCTTAAGATGCTTTAGATCATGTAATTAACATTACAGGAAAAGAAAAAAAAAAAACACTATGATACTCTTGAAGGTGATATGCTTCATAGACATGCACTCCAAAATTGTACGAACCTTACATATATAACTCAAATCAAACATTAGATGGGCCATCAGCCAAAAATCACTTGTACCATCGCCCCATTGAGCTACTACTAATTTTCCATAGACTACATGCTTTCATTGGCCGAAAGCATGGCCCACCTCAAAAGTGACGGTTACATGATATTTTCTTGAACTGACCCCACAAAGTCATCAGTCAATGCTCGGACAAAGCATGCTTAACCAGTGAATTGGATTTTCTTCGGTTGATTGATGATTCCTTGTTGGGTTACTTTCATTCAATATGGTGGGCTCCTCATTTTTGAGGTGGGCTATGCTTTCGGCCAATAAAAGCACGAGGTCTGTGGAAAATTATGTGGTCCTAAGCATTAGATGTTAATGTTACGTAGTGATAAAAGAAGGGAAAAACAAGGACCTTGACTATGGTGTCAATATCTAGTGAAGGGAGTGATGTGATGAGGTTTTTCATCATCTTCCCCAAGGGATAGTTATTCTGAATCTACGTAGGCTTTTTCAATTCTTCAACATAGCTTTCTAAAATTTATGAATGATAAAAGTAGAAATAATTTCTAATAAATTCAAAATAACTCAATTAATAATTTTTTAAAAAAAATTACAACTTTGTAATTAAAGAGCTAGGATAGAGTTTTAGACTTATAGTTCAACTCAAACACCTTCAAAACGTGACTTACTATGAATAGTAAACTTACTATATTTACAAACGATCTCTATTTCTAACTCCGTGGTTTTCGGCCAAAATTAATAGGTGTTTAATTTAGTCCAATCATGTTCTTCCCCTCTTTAACTTTTCAAAGCCCTTTTCATGTTGCGCACGGTATCAACTCAAAGGATCAAAAGTTATACTTAAACTAAAACTTACTATTTATAGTAAAAACGAAAATGAACGGGAATTTTGACCATTGATCTAATGGAATCTCGCAAATCCGGCATGGGCAACTCTGCGTAGCAGGTTGGCTAGCTTAAGTAAGTCCTACTCCAAAATCATATATATAATATGTTAAAAAAAACTTATTCTGATTTGTGAGATACACCTAATTTAGGGTTCTGATTGTCCAAACTATTTCTAGATCTGATCAGGCTTTCTCTAGCCCATCTTTGCTATGAAAGTGTCTGTAGCCCACTCTATATCAATATCAGGCCAGCATCTATTTTTGGTCACTTGTAAGTATAAAATCTGAATTCTTGTTCTCCTAAAACATGTTTTCAACAATATGCCATGTATGCGCATATACGGGTTGCATAGGAAGGACCCAATAGATTTGTGCTATCCAAAAGATCATCAGGCTAGCCTGTTATTTATGTGGCCGCACACGTTAATCGCATGTGGACATATTTTCATGTTTTTTTAACCATTCATTATCATAGAGGTGTCCCTCACCCTGATAATGCATTGGATCTCAAAAAGAGTGTTTTTTTTTAAAAAAAAATTGGCTGAAGTGTTGAGAATTTGGTTTATACACTCCTGGAATCATGCATGCATGCTCTGTTAGAGTAGATGGCATGCCTGGAAAATATCTCATGCATTCACCCCATAAGGCAACTCGTGATCCATGAGATATCCTGGTATCTGGAAAATATCTCATGGATCCACCCTGTAAGGTAACTCATGATCCATGAGATATCCTGGTGTCCTTAGATAATCTTGCTCCAATTGTACATAGTTATAATTAGCCTCACAATATTCGGCTACCATGTATATCTTGTAACAACCCTCCAAATCAGTGGTTAATTGTTTTCCTCTCAAGTTATTAATAGAAACCGTGCACCTCCATGAGATGCATCGGATTACATCTCAATCTATCTTGGTATCAGAGCGGAAGATCCTATGTTCGAATCTCGAGAGTAGCAAAAATATGCCTCTCTAAAATATTATTCTCCCACGGGGGGCCAGGAAAATCAGGTCTGTTTCCAGGACCGGGAAATCAAGCCCGGCCTATTTATAGTGTGAGTGGCCCTCCACCCTCGTCAGTATGTTCCCTTGCGGAGTTCCCACCCCACATGTGCGGTGGGTGTTAAAGTGATAAAAGTCCCTTGATATACATTGATACACCACACTTTGACAGCTTGAGCTTTTGGAGTGAATGGTTGTTTAACATGGTATCAAAGCACTTCATCTTCCTCCTTGTTGCCATCTGTTTCTAACATCACTCACTTCCTCAACATCAAACTTGACAAAGGCAATTTTTTGGTATGGCGTTCCCAGTTCCTTCCCATACTAAAACTCCATGATCTTGAAGGCCTTATCGATGGCACCTCTCCATGTCCAGACCATTTCCTCCCTCCAATAGAGAAGGATACCTTGCCTATCCTCAATCCTAACTACACCAGATGGATCAAAATGGACCAAATGCTCCTCTGCTGGCTCATCTCCTCCCTCACTGAACCGGTCATGGCCCATGTTGTCGGCCTCACCACATCTCGTGATGTGTGGTGTGCTCTGGAGAGGATCTTTGCATCATCCTCCCGAGCTCGCGTACAACAACTCAAGTATCTGTTGCACACTGTCAAAATGGGTGCTACACCTATGTCTGAATACATTCAGTCTGTCAAGTCTATTGTGGACAACCTCGCTGCCGTGGCAAATCCTGTCACCGACTCCGACCTCGTGTCCACCCTCCTCAGTGGCCTGTCTCCTGAATATGACTCGTTCGTCACCTCTGTCAACACACGAGTCGACCCTATTTCCTCTGAAGAACTGATCGGCCTCATGCTCAGTCAGGAGATACATCGTGGGCGCACCCTCCCCAACCCTGAGTCCATCGGCCTCATCTCTCCTGCACTTGCAGTTCACACTGCTTCACGGACTTCGAGGTTCTTCTCCGCTCTGCCTTCTTCTTCCTTCCGTGGGCATGGTCGAGGACGGGGTCGGGAACACGATCGTGGGCATGGTCGGTACTCCTCTCTACATTCGACCTTGGGTGGCCTCCAACATCAGACAGCTGGTGGTCGCCCGCAATGCCAGATCTGCAACCGGTTCGGCTATTACGCCAACCACTGCTACAACCACTATGATGAAGTCACCCTGCCTTCCAACCCGACTGCTCTCATGCACTCAATAGGAGCTATTAGGCTCTGATACCACTTGAAAAGGCCAAGCTATATGTCCTAGAGGGGGTGAATAGGACAGTGCCAAATTAAAACTTATAACAGCAAAATTAAAATGAATATGATAGCCAAAGTAAATCACAATGCAGTAAATTAAAATAACCTCAAAATTCAAATCTTGAGAGGTTGATACAAACGTTGTTCTAAGGACAACCTTACACTAAAAACAGTGTTTATGGTAGGACAACCTTATTTCTAGAAAGATCTTTGTATCAAGTCTCAAACCAAAGAGGAATACAATAATAAATATAAACTGAATTGAAATAACTTGTAATTAAAAATGTATTATTCTAGGGACAACCATACACCATAAAAATGGCAGGGCAACCTTGCTGGAACAACTTTCAAATGAAATTGAAAATCAAGCGATAAAGGAATAGCAGAAAATAAATTCTAAGCTATTACAACATTCTCACGAAGCTTGAATTAAATAATTACAACATTCACCACCATACATACATCCCACAAAAGAATAAAAAAATTAGAAATATAAATCATTCAACCACAACACAAGGGTTTATAGTTTCGCCTGTGTGTTCACCAACTGTTATACAACAGCCACACAAAAGCTACTCCACTCCTAATATCCTCACACAGGGGATATTAGCGTTCACTAAAAATAGGTTTTCCCAGGTTCACCCAAAACCCTTACAATTGTGTCTTTGTATGTGGGCTTACACAATTAAAAACCCCACTTCGAGTTTTCCTGGCTTTCCTCGGATAACCAATATAATAAGATTTTTCTGCAAATCTTGAAGGAAACCAAAATAATAGAAAGGAATTTACAATATGTAAAATACGTGAATATCTTTCGTTGTAGTAGCCGGTAGAACCAAATCAAAGTAGATGATTGAATGTCCAAGTTCAATGTCCAAGATTCTCGATTACAATGGTTCTAGTTCTAATAGATTTTAAATTAAACCAAATAGGGCTTGCCTTAATTGATTTTGATTCCAAAGAAAGGGAATAACAATTCCTCTTATCAAATCAGATTGGAATATAAGAAACAAAATCAATTAAAATAAAGCTAAGGAAAGAGAATATTAAAAAAGCACACTTAGCTTAGATGGAGCACAGAATTATCTCTCGAAGTTCGACGAAGATTGGCTTGAATACTTTAATTAAATCAATAATTTCTTCGAGATTCGTGCACTATTTATAGGTGAGAAGATCGGGTCTTCGATCGTCTAGAGTGCTCTTCGACTAGTCGAAGCAACAAGAATATTTGAAAAATCCGGCGGGATATGCTCGACCGTTCTACGAGCGGTCGAAGCTTTCCTACGACCGGTCGTAGGTCCAGAAAATCTTCGCTGACTTCGAGTCGAAGATTGTACGACTGGTCGAAGATCAGTCGACACTGTTCCTACGACTGGTCGAACAGATTCCTGGACTAGTCGAAGCCTAACAGATTTTATCTGGAATTTGTAACAAACTCACGACTGGTCGAGGAATTTCTTAGACTGGTCGAAGCAAGTCTAGGACTAGTCGAAGAGGGCCTAGGACTAGTCGAAGAACAGACCAATCACATGTAAAATAAACATTCGGTTTATGTATCCGAAATGACCTACTTCTAAGGTCAACTTATGGTCAATCAAACCTCAACTATGAAGTAAAGGACATTGAAACATTAGGAACAAGAGACCTTGAAGTATGAGTCTTGAAGTCTTGATGTAGATCAAACCTTGATGTAGCTCAATCTTGAAAGAGTCTTGAGTTCAGCTTGAGTCTTGTCTTGTACTTTCTTTTCAGCTTGAGTCTTGCGTTCAGCTTTAGTCTTGTCTTGTGAGCAGTTCTTGCATTCAAGATCTTGAGTCTTGTCTTGTGAGCTTTGCTTGTTGTGAGCTTAGCTTGTTCATGAATGTTGATCCTTGAGAGAGCTTCACTTAAGCAAGTTATGTATAACATAACAGTGATTTTGTCATCACAAATTTGACAACAGAAAGGGATATAAACTATAGCACTTACAATCTCCCCCTTTGTCAAATGAATGACAAAACACATAACCAAGATAAACAAAAGTAAAACAACTAGTTAATACCTGCAAACAGATATTCAACAATATTCAACCAGTTTCATCATTCAACTATTTTCATGCAACAAGCTCAAACATATACTCAAGATCAATCATATTAAGAACAAACCACTCCCCCTGAGTAACATAAACAATGCTACTCCTCCCATAATCACATTAAGAACATACCATTCTCCCCCTTTTTGTCACAATATGACAAAGGAGAACTAAAGAAAGGAAGTCATGAGAGGAAACATGAGGAAGTAAGAGAGTATAGCAAAAGAGTCATAGAGATACTCATGATAGCATCACATATATCCAACATAAATATTACATCAAGAACAAATATTCAACATAAAATCCAACTCAAACTCAAGCAAACAAGTGCTAAGTAATAAAGTTAAGTCTCATAAAAACTAGTCAGAACTAGAACTTGAAGATGGAGCAGGAATAGAAGGATCAAGTTGGTGCATACCTTTGTTCAACCGCCTAAGATATTTGCGCATGTATTTGAATTGCAAATCATGAGCAATGACATGTTTTCCAACTTAACATTAATATCCTCAACTTTACCCTTTAATGCACTCGACGTGCATCAAATCCGATGGTACAAAATCTGGATCATTAGTAGAGTTCGAATCCAGTTCCTCAAAAATGTCATCCATATTAATGTCAACAATGGTCGTGGGTATCTACGATCGGTCGCATGATCGGTCGTGTATACTCATGATCGTATAAACCTCAAAAATTCAATTTTCTTGCAATTTAAACAAAAATTGAAATTCAATCTAGCAAATATATACAATATTATATAAGAAGGCATAAATTATCAATTTAAAATGCACATGCCAAGATCAAATTTCATCTTTTTGAACTTGCTTTTATCGAGAGGTTTTGTGAAAATGTCAGCTCATTGATCTTCAGTAGGAATATATTATAGAGATATAACTTTTTCTTCTACTAATTCCCTTATATAATGAAATCTAATGTCAATGTGCTTAGTACGAAAATGTTGAATAGGATTTTTTAAAATATTTATCGCACTGGAATTATCACAATGTAATAATATAGAATCCTGTTTAATTCCATAATCACTTAGCATTCATTGCATCCAAACAAGCTGTGTACATGCATTACCAGCTGCGATATACTCAGCTTCAGCTGTTGAAAGTGATATAAAATTTTATTTCTTACTAAACCAGGAAATTAGACAATTTCCAATAAAAAAACAACCACCACTGGTTGATTTTCTATCATCTAAATTACCAGCCCAATCAGCATCCAAGTACCCAGCTAATTGGACACTAGTCTCATGAGGATACCAGAGACCGAGATTTACAGTACTTGCAACATATCTAATAATTCGCTTGACAGCAATCAAGTGAGATTCTTTTGGATCAGATTGATATCTTACGCAAATACCAACACTTAGAGAAATATCAGGTCTACTAGCAGTTAAATATAACAAACTACCAATCATACTCCGATAAAGTTTTGAGTCAACATTTTTACCATTAGAGTCTTTTGATAGTTTCAGGGTAGTACTCATAGGAGTATCGAAATTCTTGCCATTCTCAAATCCAAATCTCTTGATTAGATTCAAGGCATACTTAGATTGAGAAATGAATATTCCTTCAGGTTGTTGCTTTACTTGCAATCCAAAGAAATAAGTCAATTCCCCAACCATGCTCATTTCAATCGAGATTTCATCAAATCTGCAAACTCGGTATTAAGTCGGTACAAGTTGATCCATAAATGATATCATCAACATAAATCGCACCATTAAGATATGATCATTATGTTTCTTAACAAACAGAGTTTTATCAAAGATCCCATTTGAAAATTATGACTTAAAAGAAATTTTTAGTTTCTCATACCATGCCCTAGGTGCTTGATTTAATCCATAAAGTGCCTTTTTAAGCCGTATACATAATCAGTATTTTTGGAATCTTCAAAACCCATTGGTTGTTCAACATAGACTTCTTCATGTAAATCGCCATTTAGAAAAGCACTTTTCACATCCATTTGATAGATCTTTATCTTTTTAAAACATGCAATGGATATAAATAGTCTAATAGATTCAAGACGTGCTCTGGTGCAAAGGTTTCATCGAAATCAATCTCTTCAATTTGAGTATTACCTTGTACCACCAGTCTAGCCTTTTTTCTAATTATTTTTACACATTTCGACTTATTTTTGAAAATCCATTTAGTTCCAATGATGTGTTTATCTTTAGGTCTTGGTACGAGATACCAAACATCATTTCTTACGAATTGGTTAAGTTCATCTTGCATCGTAACAATCCAGTTCTCATCAGCAAAAGCTTCTTTTACGTTAGATGGTTCAATTTGGGATGTAAAACATACATAATTACATATATCCTCAAGTTGTCTACGGTGCGAACACCGGTGAAAGGGTTTCCAAGAATTTGTGTGGTTGGATGATCTTTAACAGTTCTCAACTCAGAATCAGTCTGATTCGATGAAGTATCGGGTTTATCAATGATTAGTACTTCATCATTATCTGAATTAGAAATTGGTGTGTTTAAGTGATCATCAATGACAACATTAATGGATTCTTAAATCACACCATCCTTTTGTTCAGAACTCTTAAGCTCGACTGTTTAAAGAATATCCTAGAAAAATACCTTCATCACTCTTCGTATCGAACTTTCCCAAATTTTCACGATCACGTAAAATATAGCACTTGCTGCCAAAAACTCGAAAGTATTTAATAGTAGGCTTTTTATTGAACCACAATTCGTAAGTCGTTTTATTTTTATCTTTGCTAGTGTATACTCGGTTAATAATATAGCAAGCTGTGTTGACTCTTTGACCCAAAGATTTTTAGAGAGCTTCATGCTATTCAACATGACATTAGCCATTTCTTGAAGCACCCTATTCTTTCTTTTAACAATTCCATTTTGTTGTGGAGTTTTGGGAGCAGAGAATTCATGTAAAATTCCTTGGTCTGTACAGAACTTCTCAAAATTGCTATTCTTAAATTCAGATCCATGATCACTACGAATTTTACTGATTTGAGAAGATTTTTCAGTTTGAATCCTTTTGAGAACTTTTCTTACTTCTTCAAGGGTTTGATTTATCCCTTAAGAAGACTACCCAAGTAAATCTGGTAAAGTTATCAACTATTACCAAGATATACTTTTTACCACCACGACTTTTCGTTCGGTAGGTCCTATCAGATCCATGTGGAGAAGTTCGAGTGGTCTTGATGTGGTATTTGAATTCACCTTTTGTGTGAGTTCTTTGTTTGTTTGCCTATCCGGCACTCACCACATATTTTATCTAATTTCAAGTTTGGGTAAACCTCTTACAAGTTCTCGTTTGCTCAATCGATATAAATTTCGATAATGTACATGTCCAAGACGTTTGTGCCATAAGTCGGTCTCGTCTGTATGGACCATGTAATATGTTTGATTAGATGAGCTGGATTCACTAATAATATAGCAATTTTCAGACGTTCTACGTCCAGTTAATATTACAGAACCCTTATTGTTTAGTATTTCACAACTTTGATTAGAAAACCGAACATTATGGTTATTATCACATATTTGTGATATACTAAGCAAGTTGTGCTTTAGGCCTTCAACGTATAAAACATTTTTAAACAGGAAGATTAAAAAGTTGAACCGTACCTTGGCCTATAATCTTGCGATTGCTACCATCACCAAATGTGACTGAACCATCAGTCATATCTTTCAGATTCGTGAATAAAGCTTTGTCACCTGTCATATGCCTGGAGCATCCACCGTCTAGGTACCACTTTGAATGACTTGTTGCTTTGAAAGCAGTGTGAGCAACCAAGCCGGTGACTTTAGGAACCCATTTCATAACTGTTTTGGGTTTAGGAACATAGTTGGTCTTCTTTTATGTACATTTGTAGGAATGACCTATAGAGTTAGATTTTAAGAGCTCCTTGAGTAAATCAACTATCTTTTCAGCTAGTGGATTCCGTTCTGATTAAAGTTGACATGGCTGTTTCTAGGTTTTTGAAAAGTTTTTGAATTTTTTGAAAAATCTTGATAAGTACTTTTCCCTTTTGAGTTTGAGGACTCTCCTTTAACAAACATAGGAGGAGTATACTTTTGTTTAGGAGGTAAATTTTTATCATAGCCCAACCCGGATCGATCGCCACATTTTCTTAATCCAGATAACAGTTTTTCTAACTTTGGATCACCTTGGGCATATTTCCATGTGTCCTTTAAACTCGGAAGAGAAGATACTTCAGTTTTAAGTTTCTCAATTTCAGATTTTAAATCAATAATTAGGAAGTTTTTGAATTCCAAATCGCATTTTGATTTTTCAAAACTATCTGAAATTTGTGATTTTTCTAAGACAAGTGAATCAAAACAATTTTTGAGTTTAGAAAACTTTTCTTTTTGAAGTTTAAGTTTGACAATTTTACAACTTTCCTTATATAGGGCATTGTAAGCGTCTTGAAGATCATCTTCATTTTCACATTCACTATTGATTTTCTTCACTTGTAGAGTCATTATCTGAAAATGTGAATTTGGCTAGAGTCATAAGAGCTTTAACCTCTTTGCCCGACTCAGTTTCAGAATCTATTCAGAAGAACCTTCAGAATGAGATGATTCATCCCATGTAGCCAACATACCCTTCTTCTTGGGTTTGTCCCTTTTAGGACATCTATTTGCTAAGTGCCCATATTCTTGAGAGTTGTAACATTGACTATCTTTCAAAGATTTTCGAGATTTGGGTCTAAACTTCTTTTATCATTTGATTTTTGAAAATCAACTCTTTTCTTGCTTTTGAAAATTTTGTAAAATTTTTAGCTAAAAGAGCCATATCATCTTCTGAATCAGAATCTTTTGAATTACATTTAGAAGATTTTAGTGCGATAGATTTACTTTTAGGAGCTTTAAAGTTTAACTCGTAGGTTTGTAGTGAACCAACTAGTTCTTCTACCCTCATATTATCCGTATCACGAAGTTCCTGGATTGCGGTTACTTTAGAATTGAACCGTTCAGGAAGTGAGTGTAGTATTTTTGCACACACTTTACTTTCTAGGATTTTATCACCAAGACCCCACATTGAGTTTACAATGTCATTCAATCTAGTGTAGAAGTCCATAAACATTTCATTTTCCTCCATATGAATTTCTTCAAATCTGGTTGTGAGGAGTTGGACTTTAGATTTTTGACAATTGTAGTACCCTCGTGTGTCATTTCTAATATATCCCAAGCTTGCTTTGCAGTATCACAAGAAATGATTCTTTTGAACTCATCCGGTGATAGTGCGAAGTAATTGCATTTAGTGCTTTAGCATTTGCACTACTCTCACTTTTCTCAAGGGTGGTCCATTGATAATATGGTGTGACTTTCATTGATTTTGAACCATCAACCCCAAGAACTTCCATGATAGGAGGATTCCATTCGGTTCACCGTGGCTTACCACACATTTTCATCCATTGATTTGAGGAAGATCCTCATTCGGCTTTCCAATAAGCATAGTTGGAGCCATCAAAGGGTGGAGGCCTAGTGTGAAAGGCTATCAAAATTTGACATCTTAAATAGCTTAAATCGTTAGCTCAGAATTAAATCCAAGAATTAAAAAGAACTATTAGGCTTTGATACCACTTGAAAAGGCCAAGCTATATGTCTTAGAGGGGGTGAATAGGACAATGTCAAATTAAAACTTATAACATGAATTAAAAAGAAAATGATAGCCAAAGTAAATCACAATGCAAGAAATTATAGAAACCTCAAAATTCAGATCTTGAGAGGTTGATACAAACGTTGTTCTAAGGACAACCTTACACCAAAACAGAGTTTATGGTAGGACAACCTTATTTCTAGAAAGGTCTTTGTATCAAGTCTCAAACCGAAGAGGAATACAATAATAAATATAAACTGAATTGAAATGACCTGTAATTAAAAATGTATTGTTCTAGGGACACCATACACCATAAAAATGGCAGGGCAACCTTGCTGAACAACTTTCAAATGAAATTGAAAATCAAGCGATAAAGGAATAGCAGAAAATAAATTCTAAGCTATTACAACATTCTCACAAAGCTTGAATTAAATAATTACAACATTCACCACCATACATACATCTCACAAAAGAATAAAAAAATTAGAAGAATAAATCAATCAAACACAAGGGTTATAGTGGTTCGCCTGTGTGTTCACCAACTGTTATACAACAGCCACACAAAAGCTACTCCACTCCTAATATCCTCACACAGGGGATATTAGCGTTCACTAAAAATAGGTTTTCCCGAGTTCACCCAAAACTCTTACAATTGTGTCTTTGTATGTGGGCTTACACAATTAAAAACCCCACTTCGAGTTTTCCTGGCTTTCCTTAGATAACCAATATAACAAGATTTTTCCGGCAAATCTTGAAGGAAACCAAAATAATAGAAAGGAATTTACAATATGTAAAATACGAATATCTCCTTCGTTGTAGCAGTAGAACCAAATCAAAGTAGATGATTGAATGTCCAAGTTCAATGTCTAAGACTCGATTACAATGGTTCTAATTCTAATAGATTTTAAATTAAACCAAATAGGGCTTGCCTTAATTGATTTTGATTCCAAAGAAAGGGAATAATAATTCCTCTTATCAAATCGATTGGAATATAAGAAACAAAATCAATTAAAATAAAGCTAAGGAAAGAGAATATTAAATAAGCACACTTAGCTTAGATGGAGCACGAATTATCTCTCGGAAGTTCGACGAAGATTGGCTTGAATACTTTAATTAAATCAATGATTTCTTCCGAGATTCGTGCACTATTTATAGGTGAGAAGATCGGGTCTTCGATTGGTCCAGAGTGCTCTTCGACTAGTCGAAGGAACAAGATATTTGAAAAATCCAATGGATATGCTCGACCGCTTCTACGATCGGTCAAAGCTTTCCTACGATCGTCGTATGTCACCTACGATCGGTCGTAGGTCTCCTTCGATCGGTCGTAGGTCCGAAAATTTCGGACTTGAGTCGAAGATTGTACAACCGTCGAAGATCGACGACACTGCCTTACGATCGGGTCGAACAGATTCTAGGACTAGTCGAAGGCTAACAGATTTTATCCAGAATTTGTAACAAACTCACGACTGGTCGAGGAATTTCTTAGACTGGTCGAAGCAAGTCTAGGACTAGTCGAAGAAGGCCTAGGACTAGTCGAAGAATAGACCAATCACATATAAAATAACATTCGACTTATGTATCCGAAATGACCTACTTCTAAGGTCAACCTATGGTCAATCAAACCTCAATCATGAAGTATGGACATTGAAGCATTAGGAACAAGTGACCTTGAAGTATCAGTCTTGAAGTCTTGATGTAGATCAAACCTTGATGTAGCTCAATCTTGAAAGAGTCTTGAGTTCAGCTTGAGTCTTGCCTTGTATTTTCTTTTCAGCTTGAGTCTTGTCTTGTGAGCAGTTCTTTCATTCAAGATCTTGAGTCTTGTACTTGAGAGCTTTGCTTGTTGTGAGCTTAGCTTGTTCATGAATGTTGATCCTTGAAAGAGCTTCACTTAAGCAAGTTATATATAACAGAGTATAATAGTGATTTTGGCACCACACTCGGTCGATAGCAGTAGCTCCTCCGATCCTAACTGGTATGTTGACTCTGGTGCTACACATCACCTGACTGCTGATATGGCGAACCTGACAATTCTGACTAAGGATCATGGCCCTGACAAGATTCGCATGGGTAACGGGACAGGTCTGCCTATCCATTCTACTGGTTATTCTATTCTGAGTTCTCCATCTTCCTCCTTTGCGTTACATAACCTCTTGTTCGTTCCCAATATCACTAAGAATCTTCTTTCTGTTAGTCGTTTCACTGCTGATAATAAAGTCTTACTTGAATTTCATCCTGACTTTTGTCTTGTCAAGGATCTCTCCACCTGGAAAACTCTGCTGCGAGGACACCTTAAGAACGGTCTGTATGCCTTCTCTCTGGGGGACAAGAGTCTTGCTGCTTCTCCTCAGGCTCTTCTTGGTGAGCGTGTCTCTTCCTCGGTGTGGCACGAGCGCCTTGGTCATCCCACCAGTCGCATTGTCTCCAGTCTACTCTCTCAGCATAAGCTTCCCTCTCTTCCTGATCGTGGGGGTCCTTCGGTTTGTGCTGCCTGTCAGCAAGGGAAGAGCCATCGTTTACCTTTTTCCTCTTCATCTTCGGTTGCTACTGCTCCTCTAGAACTTATTCATTCAGATCTCTGGGGTCCGTCTCATGTACCTTCTGTAAGTGGTCATCGCTACTACGTTAGCTTTGTTGATCACTACAACAAATATGTTTGGCTTTACCGATTAATGAATAAAAGCGAGACTTTTTCAGTTTTTGTCACTTTTAAAAATTATATTGAAAATTCATAGGTCATTCAATAAAGGTCTTACAGACCGATAGTAGTGGTGAATTCTTAAAATTTAAATCATTTCTTTCTTATCATGGTATTGTTCATTGTGTTTCCTGCCTACACACTAGTACTCAAAATGGAACTGTGGAATGGAAGCATCGCCATCTCATTGAGACTGGCTTGACCCTCCTCGCTAGGTCCCATATACCTTTCTCTTATTGGCCATATGCTTTTCAGACTGTATCTTTCCTTATCAACCGAATGCCAACCATGGTCCTACACAACCTTTCCCCTTTCCAAAAATTATTTCAGAAATCACCTGATTACCTCTCCTTGAGGGTGTTTGGCTGTGCTTGCTACCCTCATCTTCGCCCCTACAATCCACATAAATTTGACTTCCGCTCTGTGCAATGTGTCTTCTTAGGGTACTCCGCATCCCACAAAGGTTACCAGTGCTTACATATCCCCACTGGGCGTGTGTACATCTCCCGGGATGTTGTCTTTGATGAATGCACCTTCCCATTCCTTGGCCTCACGCCTAACCTCTCTTCTCCACTATCCCCATCCCAATCACCAATTCCAATTTCCATTGGTCCCCTGCCTGTCCCAGACTCCTTTCTGTCTGTTACACCGGCGCCCTCTATTGGTCCAGTAGATCCCTGTGTCTCTCCTCCACCTTCGCACCAGTCCCTCCCTAATCCTTCTATCACTAGTTCATCCACTTCATCTCCTGATCCCCCTTCCGATACTACTCCCTCCTCGGTATCTCCCTCCCTTGTGGTTCCTACTAATCCACCTCTCATCCGAAATCATCCAATGGTCACCAGGACTCAGGATAACACAAGAACACCTAAAGTCTGGCTTGTCACCCGGTACCCACTGCCCACTTGTCTCATGACTGATCTGCACACCTCGCCCATCGAACCCACCTATTTCACACAAGCAAACTGTGATCCTCGGTGGCGTCAGGCCATGGACACTGAGATTAATGCTCTACTCCAGAATGGTACCTGGTCTCTTGTTCCCTACCATCATGATATGAACCTCGTTGGTTGCAAGTGGGTCTTCAAGTTGAAACACAACCCGGATGGTTCGGTGGACAGGTACAAGGCGCGTCTTGTGGCCAAGGGGTTTCACCAAAAATCGGGACTTGACTATGGAGAAACGTTCAGCCCTGTCATCAAACCAACCACCATCCGAACTGTCTGCAGCCTTACCGTGTCCAAGGATGGACCTTGCGCCAACTCGATATTAATAATGCTTTTTTACAGGGCTTTCTTGCAGAGACCGTTTATATGGCACAACCTTCAGGGTTTGTTGACCCAGCTCGGCCCAACCATGTCTGCCGACTCCATCGCAGCATCTATGGCCTCAAACAGGCCCCGCGGGCCTGGTTCTCTCGTCTCAGTAGTTACTTGGTTCGCATGGGCTTCGTGGGATCCAAGTCCGATACTTCTCTATTTATCCGACGGTCTGGGTCCAATCTCCAACTGGTTCTCATCTATGTGGACAACATCATCATCACAGGGGATAACTCCGACTCGGTCGATCATCTTATTAGGGATCTTGGCCTGGAGTTTTTTCTAAAAGACTTGGGCCCACTTCACTATTTCTTGGGAGTCGAGTGTCACTGTACTCTGGATGGTATGTTCTTATCTCAGCAAAAGTATATTCGCGATCTCTTTCTCAAACTCAAGATGGATGGTGTGAAGCCTGTCAACTCTCCCATGGCCACGTCCTGCAAGCTATCAAAGTTTGGAGGTACTCCCTTGTCCGATCCTTTCCTCTTTCGAAGTACTATTGGAGCCCTCCAATACCTCAGTTTCACTCGACCAGACATTGTCTTCTCCATCAATAAGGTCACCCAGTTCATGCAATCTCTTACAGAGGATCACTGGTGCTCAGTCAAGGGGATTCTCCATTATCTCAAATCTACTATTACACATGGTCTCTATTTCTCTTCTTAGTCCACATTAAGTCTTATAGCCTATACTGATGCAGACTGGGCCGAATCTATTGATGATTGAAAATCCACTAATGGGTATTGTGTTTTCCTTAGCAAAAATCTTATCTCCTGGAGTTCAAAGAAACAATCTACAGTGGCACGATCCAGCACCGAGGCCGAATACCAAGGAGTTGCCAATGTAGCCGCTGAAGTTCTCTGGCTTCAGTCTCTCCTTCGTGAGTTAGGACTCCCCCTATCCACTCCTACATGCTTTGTGATAACCTTGAAGCAACTTATCTATCGGTAAATCTGGTATGTCACACTCGGTCGAAACATGTTAAGATTGATGTTCATTTTGTCCGTGATCATGTGGCCAATGGAGCCTTTAATGTCCGGTTCGTCTCCACTGAAGACCAACTTGCTGATGTACTCACTAAACCGTTAAGTTCCGCCCGTTTCTCTCTTCTCAAGTCCAAGCTCTCGGTTCTTTCAGAACCGTTACACTTGCGGGGGGGTGTTAGAGTAGATGGCATGCCTGGAAAATATCTCATGGATTCACCCCATAAGGCAACTCGTGATCCATGAGATATCCTGGTGTCTGAAAAATATCTCATGAATCCACCCACCCCGTAAGGCAACTCGTGATCCATGAGATATCCTGGTGTCCTTAGATAATCTTGCTCCAATTGTACATAGTTATAATTAGCCTCACAATATTCAGCTACCATGTATATCTTGTAACAGCCCTCCAAATCAGTGGCTGATTGTTCTCCTCTCAAGTTATTAATAGAAACCGTGCACCTCCATGAGATGCATTGGATTACATCTTAATCTATCTTGCTTGACTATGTAATCCAATTAATAGTCTAAGACAAGCTATTGAAGATTGAGATGAATAATTCCAGTTCAACTTATGGACAAAGATCACTTGCATGAAAAACAGACCACCCACTCATGAGTTGGGCCATGCTCATATATATCAAGTCTGGTTGATGATCATGTATCAGGTGGGGAACATTTTTTGTAGCATTGTTCATCTAACTTTTTATCTAATTAGAATTTCTTTAGGCTATAAACCTATAAATAAAGGTGTAGGATTGTCTAGATAGACTTCTCTCTCCATTCTTTGGAAATTTTAACTCTCAAGGAAATTAATTCCGTCATAGAAACTTTAGTCCATAAAATTTAAAGATTCCATTATTGAAAATTGACGTCTTTAGAGGGCTCTTGACACAAGGAAGGATGTGATGAGGTTGACCATTGTCTTCCTTAGGAGATAATTACTTTGAATCCACGAATTTTCTCTGGACTTCTCATAGAGATTCCTCATAACTACGAGGGAAAATAGAAATAAATTCTAATAAATTTGAAAATTAATTGGTTGATAATAAAAATGAATTTACAATCCTTTAAATAGTTATATCAAACCTAGGAAGAAGTTTTACATTCAAACTCCAACTCAAACTCCCTAAAAACATGACTTACTATAATAGTAAAATTACCATTTATTGACGGTAATGATTTCTACTAGACTTCATGGTTTTCGAGCAAAAATAGTAAGTGTCCAATTTGGCTTAACCACATTATTCTCCTAAATTTTATACGCCCTTTTTCATGTTTGGAACGCTTCCTAAAGCTTGAAAGATCAAGAGTTATGATTGGACTAAAACTTACTATAAATAATAAAAATGAAATTAAAAAGGACTTTTGACCGTCGATCTGATGGAATCTCACAAATTCTGCATGGGCAACCCAAAATATCAGGGATAGTTGGCTAAAGTAGCTTCTCCTACCCCAAAATCATGTTGGTATGTCGAATAACTCATTCCGATTTGTGAGATATGCCTGCATTAAGGTTCTAAGGGTCTTGATCACTTTCATATCCTCCATCAAAGGTGCCATCGAGCGTACATGCAGAATTGTGCAAGTGCAAGATTTGTTTCCTACTCCGATTGTGATACAATATTATGCTATATGTATCGGGTGTAATCAAGATTTGGGTAGCAAGAGAGGTGTTCTAGGTTTTTTAAATTCGTTCCTAAGGGTTTCAAGGGCATAACTTGGCTTGTGAGGAAGACTCGAGACATGTTCGAATCGGTAATCTTCGTCTTGTAATTTCTGCTTTCATAGTACATTATTGTCACTTTGTGACGTGGTTTTTTTTCCTGTGAGAGTTTTTCCATATAAAATTTAGTTTATTTGAGTTTGAACTTGGTTATGCGATTGGAGTACTTTGCTTGATTCATCTCTTTGTGCTTTCACGATTCCCCAAAAAATAATAAGTTTTAATTCGATTATAACTTATGATCATTTGAGTTGTAGAAGTCGTGCCCACCATGAAAAGGCTTAGAAAAGTTAGGAGAATAACATGGTTGGGCCAAATTGGACACTTACTATTGTTTGCTGAAAACCACATAATCTAGTAGGAATAGAGGTCGTCTATAAATAGTGAGTCACATTTTTAGGGTATTTAAATTAAAGTCTAAGTCTAAAACTCCATCTTATACATGTTTGATCTTCTTATTTAAAGAGTTGTAATTTTTTTAATATAATCAATTAAATTATTTCATATTTATTAGGAATTATTGTTGCTTTTTATCCCTTGTGGATTTGAGGAAGGTCCGTGAGGAGTCTAAAGAACTCCATGGATTCGGAATAGTTATTTCCCGAGGAAGATGGTGATTGACCTCATCACATCCCTCCCTATACCAACCCCGTTGGAAAAATATATTGAGGCATATTTGCTTACTTGACATTACTCTCTAATACCATGTAAAACAACCACTTTCTCCAACAGCTCGAGATTTTAAAATAATTGGTTGTTTGACAATCATATCCATCTTATAAGGATTCACCATGGGAGATAAGACTTTTAAGGACCATAGACAATGAATTTATTCAATAGGTTGTACTTTTGTGGCAAGGATGTCTCACCAAATACAAGATGACAACGAGACTTTTCAACAGGTTCAATTTCTATGAGCTTTCCTTTTATTTATTTTTTATATGAATGGCTTGCACTCAAACAAGCTAAAGATGGTGTGGTGTATTTTTAAAAAAGATGTCTTAAATCTTAGATGTCCAAGATTCTCGACCAGTCGAGGGACTAGCTCGACTAGTCAAAGGTCCATTCGATTGGTCGAAGCCCTGGCTCGACCAGTCGAGGGTTATATAGATTGTGTGCGGACTATGTAAATTTGATGCGATTTCTAAGGATGTGCGTAAGTGGGAGTTTCTCATCTATAAATAAGAGTCCCTATGACCATTATAAGGTATCCTAAGGCTTTCTAAAGTTATTCTAAGGATTCCTAAAAAGGTTTTAGGGTTTGCAAAGGCTGTAGCAAGGGTGAGATTTGAGGTTGTTCCAATCGAATAAGTCATCTCTCTTTATAATTTATGCTTTCATAGTGGATTTCTGTCGCTTTGTGCCGTGGTTTTTTCCTGAAAGGGTTTTCTACGTTAAATTTTTGTGTTCTCTTATGTTTGCTTGGTACTCTTGGATTGTTATCATAAATCCATATCTGTGTGATTCTACAGCCCAATCTCCAACATGGTGTCATGTATAAGTCTCATTTTTCACCGTGACTGGAAACTTACATGGGACATCCCTACTAGTCAAACAGTAGAGCATGCCTTGAAGATCACTCATCTTGAAGATTAGACCAATTATACGTCACACCAGTATGTTGATTTAGACCGTCAGCTGTCCATTAATTCCGTAGTGGCCTGATTTTTATGCCAGGTGATCATCATGGTGGGCCAACCGTTCGCATGGAACGGATGTCCTACACAAGTAGCATTTTGGCAGGAAAGATCGTTAAGCCTCCATGACAAGTAACTATAGGTGATTGTGATCGTCTGTTTGAAGTTTGAAGGGAATTATTTAGAGTGAGACTATCTAAGAATGGCCTTACCAAATGAATGATTGAGGTTGACGATCGGACTCTTTTTTTTTTTTTGCTGTAAATAATGAAAGTGCACATTTTAAATGGCCCACATGAAAGGAGCGGATATCATGGTGAGCCCACATAACTTTTGTTGCATGCCCAACGTCCCCATGTGGGGGCCACATGTGTGGCTTTAGGGTTAGAGCCTGGCCCATGATATCGATGGTTTTGATTGAGGCACAGGTGTGTCGTCCCGTGCTCGCTAGATTTCAGCATGCTTATGAAGGCGCATGCACGCAAGTGGTGGGAAGCGATGTGGCCCTGATATTGACACTTTTTCATTTTTTATTTTTTCCAGGAAAAAAAAAAAAAACTATGATACTCCTAAGAGTGATATGGTTCTTCATAGACATGCACTCCGAAATTGCACCAATGTTGCATATATAACTCAAATCAAACCGTCTAAATTGTAATCCCTACATTAGATGGGCCATCAGCCAAAAAATCACAATGATCCAATGTTCTTATTAGCCAGTTGGCGTACATCTAATAGACAGTCAAAATGGAAAATAGCCAGCAGTCCGAATGAAACTAGACCATGTCCATTGAATAGAGATTTAGATTGTTCACTGCATGCCAAGTGTACCATAGCCCGATTGAGCTGCTACTAATTTTCGATAGACCACATGATTTGATTGGCCGAAAGTATGGCCCACCTCAAAATTGACGGTTACAGTATATTGTCTTGAACTGACTCATTCATCAGTCGATGCTCGGACAAAACATGCTTAATCAGTGAATTGGATTTTCTTCGGTTGACTGATGACTCCGTGTTGGGTCAGTTTCAGTCAATATCGTGGGCCCCTCACTTTTGAGGTGGGTTGTGCTTTCGACCAATAAAAGCACGAGGTCGATGGAAAATTATATTAGATGTTAATGCTACGCAGAGATAAAAGAAAGGAAAAACAAGGACCTTGACCATAGTGTCAACATCTGTGGCAGGGACGGACGTAATGAGGTGAATTATTATCTTTATAGAGTGATAGCTATTCCGATTCTACGGAGATCTTTGAACTCTTCAAAGAGTTTCCTTGAATCCATTAGAGATAAAAGCATAAATAATTTCTAATAAATTCGAAATAATTTGAGAATTTGGTTCATACACTCCTGGAATCATGCACGATTGAGTGTGATCCAATTAATAGTCCAGGAGAAGCGATTGAAGATTGAGATGAATAATTTCGGTTCAACTTATGGACAAAGATCATTTGTATGAAAAACAGACCATCCGCTCATGAGTTGGGCCATGCTTGTATATCAAGCCTGGTTGATGATCATGTATCAAGTGGGGAACATTTTTTGGAGCATTGTTCATCTACTTTTTCTCTAATTAGAATTTCTTTAGGCTAGAAACCTATAAATAAAGTTGTAGGATTGTTTACATAGACTTCTCTCTCCAATCTTTAGAACTTTTAACTCTTAAGGAAATTACCTCCGGCATAGAAAGTTTAGTCCATAAAATTCAAAGATTCCATGATTGAAAATTGACATCTTTAGAGGGCTCTTGGCATAGGGAAGGATGTGATGAGGTCAAGCACCATCTTTCTCATGGGATAATTACTCCGAATCCATGAAGTTTCTTTGGACTCCTCGAATTTACAGGGGAAAATAGAACTAAATTCTAATAAATTTGAAAATTAATTGATTTACGATAAAAATGAATTTACAATCATTTAAATAGTTATATAAAACCTAGGAAGAAGTTTCAAAATCAAATTCCACCTCAAACTCCCTAAAAACTTGACTTACTATAAATAGTAAACTTACTATTTATAGATAGTCATGATGTCTACCAGACTTCTTGGTTTTTGGCCAAAAATAGTATAAGTGTTCAATTTGGCTTAACCACATTATTCTCCTAAATTTTCTAAGCCCTTTTCATGTTGGGCACACTACTCTTAAAGACTTCTTAGTTTTTGGCCAAAAATAGTATAAGTGTTCAATTTGGCTTAACCACATTACTCTCCTAAATTTTCTAAGCCCTTTTCATGTTGGGCACACACTACTCTTAAAGCTCAACGGATCAAGAGTTATGATCGAACTAAAACTTACTATAAATAGCAAAAATGAAATTAAAATGGAGTTTTGACCGTCGATTTGATGGAATCTCACAAATTCAGCATGGGTAACTTGACATATCAGGGTTGTTTAGCTAAAGTAGTTTCTCCTATCCCAAAATCATATATGGTATGTCGAATAACTCATTCTGGTTTGTGAGATATGCCTGTCGTTAGGGTTCTAACAATCCTGATCACTTTTGCCGCCTCCATTTTTCTACAATTGTCTTCTCTTTTCTCTGTAAATATAGGAGTTTCGGCACATGAGAACTATCAGAAGGGCTGGAATATGGAGAATTCTACTCCTTTTATAGAGCTGGACTACTAATGCAAAATGAGAGAAGTTAGAGGGAAATTAAAGGGATATTGTTTAAATATTGCTAATATATCCTCCATCTTAGGATTTGAAGATAATTTGTTAATTATTTAAAATTGGGGATAAAGTTTGTTAAAGAAAGAAATCTTCAAGTAACCTCTGAGAAGAGAGCATTGTTGAGATTTCACCATTTCAAGGGTAGTTTGATCATTTCTCCAGATGTTATGATCTTGCATATGTGGTTATCCATTACAATCCTTCTCGAATTAAGTTTACAAGGTGTAACTATAGTACTTGGTGTTGGGGGCCATTGCACAAAACCTTAGGATCTAACCTCCCAAAAACATCAGAATTATGGGATAATAAAGCAATGAAATAAATCAAAGCACAAACCACACGACACAAGAGATTTTTACGTAGAAAACCCTCAAAGAGGTAAAAACCACGGGACCTCGTCTAGAGTAACAATTCACTATGAAGTAGAACGTTATAACCGATCACAAGCACACACCGTTTGAATCAAACCTTCTTCACTCACACAGGAGTGGATGAACAATAAGAGAATAGTGAAAAAAGAAGAGATCTCACCGATCACGAGGACATAGAAGCAATGAGACGTCGACTGCGAAGTAGACCACCTCTACGAGCAGAATCTCCCTTCCATAAGCTTCCTCTCTCTCTCTCTCTCTCTCTCTCTCTCTCTCTTTCTCTCTCACCTTTGATAGCCCTAAACCCTTTAGTAAACCCTTGCAAAGCTTTAGAAAACTCTCTTGCATTACCCTAGAATAATCTTAGGACCCCTATTTATAGTTTAGGCAACTTCCTTCCGCACCTCTTGCGAAACCGCCTCAAACTTACACAGTCTGCACTAAATCCGAACTGAATCTGCGTAACTCTCGACCAGTCGAGCCTAACTATCGATTGGTCGAGTACCACAGAGTTCCAAAATAAATAGCCCGCTGGACTTTGAGTGGAGCACCGCTCGACTGGTTGAGCGGCCCACTCGACCGGTTGAGCAGTGCCCTCAACTGGTCAAACAGCGCGGTAATGCCGAGATTTGTGACATCTGATCCGCACCACATCTCCTCTAAACTGAGGGGTTTTCCTCATCGCTTGGTCACAAAATGGTGGAAAACTGAAGCTTGTTGAAGAACTTTTTCGAAATGGCAAAAAATGGTTAAAATGAAGAGTACCATTTTAAGTAGGACTCTTCATCATTGTAGACCGATCTATGATCTATATTCCGATGGAACTTTGATTCAATGTACTACATCATGGCATAAGGCTCATGATTAATTGATGCTTGGATTAGGTGCAAATTGTGGAAAGATATCTGTAATGCAGATCTACAACTATAAAGATTGACAGCTTTGATTATTAAGCCCACCATTTGAAATATATGGTTGTTGGGGGACGTGGAAGCAACCTTAGAGTTGAATCACACAAGCTACAGGGAAACACAAACGCAATAATCACAAAGAACACGTGAATTTATGTATAAATTTCTTGTGGGAAAAACCATGGCACAAAATGACAAGCAATTCAGTATGAAAATAAATTGCAAGAGATGAGATCAAGTTACATATGTGAATACCCCTTTAAAAACCTTCGTAAAACCTTAGCTCTTATTTAGAACAAGTTTACAATACTCTAATCCCATGTTACACCAATATAAATTCCGATTCAGAATTAGAAACAAAACCACTCACTTATGCAGAAACTGTGCACACCATTGATCAAACCTTTGGCTGATCGACATTGATCGAGTATCCTTTGATCGATTGATGCCACAATGTTAAATCAATTGAATATGCTCAAAAGTATCCAGAGAGTTAACTTGATTTTTCAAATTTATCTCGATCAATCAAGCCTCTATGTTCAATTGATCGAACATGTCCAAAAACTATTGAGAAAGTTAATTGGAAATTTTGAAATTTTCAAGATTCGATCGAGGTGGCTTCCATCCATTGATGAAAGACCCCGATTTCAGCAGAGATTAAAGGCACCCATTTCAACAATGGTCTAATTTCACTGAGACCACCACCATTATGTTGATCTTTTGAAGCACTGTACAATAGAATCCAAGATCCCTACCAAGGGAGTGATATAAATCTTAAGATACGGCGTACTTTTGTGCGGTGGGAGCCTACAACATGCTAAAATGCATATTCTATTTTAGATCAGCTAAATAAGACTTCCTGACCGTTAAAAAGAAAACAGAAACTGTAAAAACAGGAAAAAAAAAAAAAAAAAACCAAGGCCCAAACCAAGAGGAACTATGGGATCCTAAGCCTCATAATTCTGCATGTGGTGTACATGGTTTGATGATCCACCCGTTGATCTGATGCCCCACCATTGATTTAGGACGCCCACAATTGGTCTCTTAACCGTCCATAAGCATTGATCAAAAGGCTAGGATCTTCCCAATCCCAATCTCGAGTTGGGCTCATCAGATCAACATTTTAGTTCACCAAATCATGGACCCCACATTCATGACTCTGGGCCCTGATATTCTTCTCAGATCACTAGAAGCCATACCTATGCCACATCTATCTTCCATCACTCCCAAACAACTGCGAAAAAACTCCACTGGCCGTTGTTTCCGAGCTCCCATTACCATTTGAAGACGGATCATCACTCTCTAACTGCACACTCCTTGAAGGAACGCGTCGAACATCTGGTAACGGCGGCCCAACTGCACTGACAGCACTGTCTTCATATGCTTCTCTATGAACTGGAATGTCTTGAAGCTGCAATACATACTCCAAGTTCCACAACACATCTCCAATTGTAGGCCGATCAGCGCCGTACTCAGACAAACACCTCTGCACCGTCTCCATGAATTTTCTCAAAGAGATAGGATTGATCTGACCGACAAGTCTGCGATCGATGATCTGCTCGAGCAACCCCTTCTTTAGGCTTTCTAAGGCCCACTCAGCTATATTCACCTGATCCCTTGGAAGCGAAACATCGATGGCGGGCCGTGCACAGAGGACCTCAAGAAGGACAACACCAAATGAATACACATCCGACTTCTCGGTTAGCTGGCGCCTCTTGTAATACTCTGGATCAAGGTACCCAAATGTGCCTTTAACCACGGTGGTTATGTGGGACTGATCAAGAGACAGGATCGGCTTTGAAAGACCGAAATCGGCGACCTTCGCCGAGTAATTCTTGTCAAGGAGAATGTTCGCCGTCTTCACATCACGGTGAATGATTCCCTTTGCAGACCCGGTGTGAAGGTAATGAAGGCCCCGTGCTGAATCGATACATATCTGGATCCTCTGCTTCCAAGACAAGCTCGGCAAATTCGAACCATAGAGGTGCCTTTTCAGTGTACCGTTTTCCATGAATTCATAGACTAGAATCATCTCCGACTGCTCTTCGCAGTACCCAATCAAGGAAACGAGATGCCGATGCCGTATTTGTGAGAAGACTGTGATCTCAGCCACGAATTCGCTTAAACCTTGTCTGGACTCGGGCTTTCCCCGCTTCACCGCTACTATGGTGCCATCCTGGAGAACGCCCCTATAGACGTTGCCGAATCCGCCCGAACCGATGAGAGAAGTCTCATGGAAGTTCTCGGTCGCAAGCCGGAGGTCGGTGAGTGACATCTTTAGTCCTAGATATTTATTTGGACGGTCTGATCCGTTGGTTCTTTCAGTCAGTGTAGTACGTGAACTCCTTTCATGTACAGACACCGGCAACCACGACACGCTTTCTTCAGATCTGGGCTTTGCTGTTGTTTTTCTCCAGCATTTAAACACCAGCACTGAAACTACCACAAGCAGCAAGCTGAAAGCAGAGACTCCAACTACGGCACCGACTAGAACACCGATTGACAGTTTCCTCGGATTCTTTCTGGAAACCCCACTACCAATTATCTTCATGATCTCCACCCCATTTAGTATCGCATTTTGTTTCGAAAGCGTCGTTTTTTCCGATGGACCGACGCCAATTTTTATTTGGCTCAAATTGTCAGGATCTGCGACGAAGTCTGCATAGTAAGGTGCAGCAAGGTCGAAGACATAATCATGGAAGTGAAAATCTCTAATTGCAAACGAATCTCCGATGTAGACATGGAAATACAGCTCATCCAGCTGTTCACTAACAATGTCGCAGAAATGCAACCGAACAAGGTATTTTGAATCAGAGCTCACTCCAAATCCCCAACTTATATTGAAATTCTGTGAAAGTGAATTGTTATCCCGATTCATTTGCTGGGCAGTATTATAAACATTCTCAGGAGCGATATCACGGGTCACTATTCCCCAATTAATGATTGGTGCGTTACGAGTGGCCGGCTTCGCTGCCTGAGGGAGTACTAAGAACTGTTCATCAGGAATCCAACTTCTCCACAGATTGGAGTCTGTGATTTTTGGACCACCAACGTTAATTCGATGGATGGTCTCTAATACTTTTTCGAACAGACCATTGTAATGCTGTGTGCCTGTGGGACCAACAAGCTGGGCAGTGTCACTGATGAGATTATCGGGTGCCGGAAACACTTCGACTGCATTAACGAATGCGAAAGACGATTTCCAGGTAGGAGTAAATGAGATTTCGAGCTTAGTAGTCTTTACCTTGAGGAAGTACTCCTTGAGAGTAACATTTTTATTGGTATCAGCTGTGAAATTTCTAAACAGGAAATCCCCAGAAACCGAAACATCGAAAACAGCAGAGGAAAGATTGTAGCCATGAGAGATGAATGGGAAGAAATGGAGGCGTACTACATGGGTTCGGCTGCTGTTGATTGGGAACTTGTAGGAGGATGTTCTTGTGAAAACACGCGCTGTGTGGTAGAGAGAATTTGAATTTGAATTTGAAGTGTCTTTGAGAGCATTGTCTCCATCACCAGAAAGGTATGAAGATTTGTAATCGCCGGCAAAAACACGGCCATCATCGACGGTGGCGTTGCCATCGGATCCACAGCTGATGAAATATCCATCTTGAGTTAAAGCTGGTGAAGGAAACTGAAGGAAGAAGAAGATGAAAAGGAGGGAGAGAAGAGGGAGAAGCAAAGACTCCATTGATAGTTGCAGTGTAATTCATGTTTGTTCTGTTTCTGCTATGTTTATAGATGAAGAACCTGTTCTACATGGGTCCCACATCTACGTCAATCCCAGCCGTCCAGGTTGCTTGATCGAGAGTCTTTCCCAATAGAAGGTGGATAAGGTTATGGTTCGTTTGATGTACAAATCAACAACTATAGAAATTCAGATAGAAAAATTTCTACTGGTTGGACAGTTACTGTCTTCTAATCAATGTAGCTTTTGGGTTATACCCAACCAGTAATGAAGGTTTCCTGATATGGACGGTTTGGATTGAGATCTACATATGCCACGTGTACAGTAGATATCAGCTTGCATATAATCAACCATGCTCTGGCAGAGTATGGTTAGCGAGCCTCGTTGAATTATCTTCCAATGACTTCGTTGACTCTGTGGAATTTTGGGTCACGTACGTCAATAGTTTTCAGGTGGGCCATGCTTCCAACCAATGACAGCATCCGGACAGTGGAAATTTTAGCAGTCCACGTGGGGCATCTAGCGGTTTCTTTTGGAAGGGGATCAAAAAGGTGAAAGTGGCCCATAAAAGGAACGGCACGTTATGACGACAGGGATGAACCGACGAGGCCTATCACCGTCTTCTTCGAGGAATCTTCTCTGAACTCATCGCAAAGAATTCTCAAATCCACCAGGAAAACCCAAAAAAAAAAAAAAGAAAGAACAAAAAAAAAAAAGAAATACTTTAATGTCTACCATTGAAACCCTTTCGGGGTCACGGAAGTTTTGGATCAATATAATATTTCTTTTTCCTCTTCGTCGGGCTCTTTTTAACCTTATGAGCATATTGGATGAAAAAAAAAAACGTTATGGCAGGACTCACGAATGTTTTAACGGTGAAATCACTGTACCACTACTACTTGTTGTGTAGTCCAGTTGAGATTTAAATATGATTCATTTTTGGGTTGGTGTGCTAAAATGATTTAGAAAAATGAATGAACAATATGGATATAATAAATACGGCATTTTGGGGCCTATCTTACTTTGATTTCCTTTGAACCATTTGTAAACTCGACAGGATTGTGGAGTTAGTGCTTGTCTTCCCACGACACGTACCCACAGCAGCCATATTGTTGTGTGGTACACTGATGTAGGGCTTGGCACCAATAGAGTTTGGAGTTTGAAAATATTTCGAGTCAAATCCGAGCTTTTTTTTTCTTTTTTCTTTTTTTTTTTTTTTTTTTTATACACGCACACACACCTGCACACTCACGCTAGTGGAATTTCACCACCTATGGGTACTCGAACCCTTGACCGGGAGTTGAAACTCCTGAGAGTCTACCACCCGAGCAAGAGCAAGGACTCTGTCAAATCCGAGCTTATTCAAGCTTAAACCTGGATCAAACCTCAACTCGAATCGAACTCAGATCAAACCAATTCAGTGAGTCAATTATTTTGTTATTGATGTTGCTCACCATGTGTTCGATGGAATGGCTCAACAAAGTGTTGTTTCGGGTGCATACATTCTTTGCAAATCAGCTGGTGGTGAGGAAGGTATGGATATAAAATAAATTACTACGAAAAACATTACATGATAAAACTACCTTTTTTGCTTGATTTTGATGCTGCCAACTGAGTGTTTGATGAAATGCCTGTAAACTATTGTTACTGTTTCTCATATTGTGAGAAATCGAAGTTGCACTCTGTGTGTTTGAGAAATGCTGCAAAGGCTTGAACTTGGCTCGAACTGGCCCAAGTTGCTTGCTAGTCAGGCTCGAGGACTGAGCCAAGCCGAGTTCTAGTTAGGGTTAGCTAATGACCGAGCCAAGTCGAGCTATGCCAAGCTCAACTCGGTTTGACTCGTATACAACTCTAGGCACCGATATATTCATGTTTGGATCAAAAGAAGGTAAACTGTAAATTGATTATAACTTTTGATCCAAGTATCGTTACGGGACGCATGACATATCCATCTTTACTGTACTGGGCCATCCAAGGTGAACTGACCCACACCGTGGGTTGCATCTATCTGTTTCGTCAAAAAACGTGAGCTTTCAGCTCAAAAATAAATTTAAGAAAAAATTACTATTTTTAATAATTCCAATTTTTGTAATATTTTTTTATTTTTAAAGTCTTAGATTTTTCTTTTTTTTTAAATAACTTTTAATAATATTTTAGCAAAAGTTTATTTAAAATTTTTATTTTTAGAAATTAGGGTTTAGGACAATTTTACTAGAATTAAAATTTTTATTAGAATTAAAATTTTACTATTTTTAGTAATTACAAATTGTAATTTTTATTTATTTGTTAATGTGTAACAATATGAAACATTAAACAATTATCAATAGAGCTGTTTTCAAATTTATTAGAATTATCTCGGAGTAGTTATCCCCGAGAAAGATTGTGCTTGACCTCAACAACTCCTCCCATGCGTCGTACACCAGCCAATCCACTTCCAGAGGGGATGTGGGCATGTTATTGACACTTGTCAGGGTCTGTCTTTTTCTTTCTCTTGTTTTATTATAATACCGTCAGCGTTACCGTCTAACACCGTCTAACACACTTTTAAGATGCTTTAGATCATGTAATTAACATTTCAAGGAAAAAAAAAAACTATGATACTCCTAAGAGTGATATGGTTCATAGACAAGCACTCCAAAATTGCACGAACGTTGCATATAAGTCAAATCAAACGGTCTAAATTGTAATCCCCACATTAGATGAGCCATAGATCACATGCTTTCATGGGCTGAAAGCATGGCCCACCTCAAAAGTGACAGTTACATGATATTTTCTTGAATGACCCCACAAAGTCATCAGTCAATGCTGGGACAAAGCATCCTTAACCAGTGAATTGGATTTTCTTCTGTTGATTGATGATTCCGTGTTGGGTTACTTTCAGTCAAAATATAGGGCTCCTCACCTTTGAGGTGGGCCATGCTTTCGGCCAATAAAAGTACAGAGGTCCGTGGAAAATTATGTTGCCCGAAGCATTAGATGTTATTATGTTAATGCTACGTAGAGATAAAAGATGGAGAAATTGGCCACCGTAGACGCCACCTTTTACCTGGCTTCTTTTCATAGCGCTCCCAAACTTTATTTTCCCAAAGTAAGCCATTATGTACGGACACACTATTTGCAGATAAAAATACCCTGTGTTTGAGGTGGCTAAATACCTATTGCTACGGTTATAACCCGTAGCTATAGATTTAAATGCAAGCATATTTTCATTTGCAAATTGTGTGTATATACAAAATGGCTTACTTTGAGAAAGTAAAGTTTGGGAGTGTTGTGAAAAGACACCGGGTAAAAGGTGGCATCTACAGTGGTCAATTTCTCTAAAAGATGGAAAAAAACAAGGACCTAGACCATAGTGTCAATATCTGGTGCAGCAAGACTTGATGAGGTTTATCATCATTTTCCTGGAGGGATGGTTATTCTGAATCTACGTAATTTTTTTCGGTTCTTCAACATAGCTTCCTTAAATTCATGAATGATAAAAATTAGAATAATTTTTAATAAATTCAAAATAACTTGATTAATAATTTTTTTAAAAAAAATTATAACTTAAATAATAAAGAGGTTGGGATAGAGTTTTAGATTTATAATTCAACTCAAACACCATCAAAACGTGACTTACTATAAATAGTAAACTTACTATTTACAGACAATCTCTATTTCCACTGGACTTCGTGGTTTTCGGCCAAAATTAATAGGTGTTTAATGTTGGGTGTGAAATATTACATATTTCTCTCTATTTATATATTGGTTATATAAACATGATAGTACTTAATCGGTCTAATTATACATATTTTCATGTGGGAGGTAATTTCGAGAGCTTAAGGTAAAATTGATGTCAAAAGGAAAATTTATACTGAAAAGTTAACTAAATAAATATTTAGAGATTTGAAAGTCATTAATGAAAAATTCTCATGCCAAAGATCCAAGAAAACCAAGTGAGGAATGGAGAAAACCAAAGAATGATCGCACATCTCGTATGCTCTTGGGTGAAGGTAGGTTAGAGATCCATAGCTCAAGTGGTAGATCGAGTGAAAGATACCTCGTTTCAACACTAAGGTCTTGGTATCGATCCCTAGTGGGGGTGACTAACAGTGAAGTGTGAACTGACAGTGGGGTGTACTAACAAGTTAACAAAAAAAAAAAAAAAAAAAACCCCAAGAACTTAGACTGTCAAATCGGGTCCGCGTCACTTTACACATCGAGGGCGCAAATTATGTACTACCCTCGCCTGTTCGAAGCTCCACTGAGGGGCCACCTTAATGTATGAATTTTATCCACACCGTCCATCCATTTTTCCATATCATTTTAGAGTACTGTATCAATAATAAGGCAGATCCAAGGCTCAAGTGGACCACACCACAAGAAGTAGCAGTGCTAAGGACGCCCACCATTGAAACCTTCATAGGGTCCACTGAAGAAAAAACAAAAAACAAAAAACAAAAAAGCAAATCTTATCTTGATCAAATACTTCCGTGGTCCCTAAGAATTTTTCAAAGGTAGAAATTTAATCCACACCGCCCATCCATTTTTCCAGATAATTTTAGTGGTTGATCCTAAAATTTAAGCATATCCAAAGCTGAAGTAGACCATACTACTGTGAACAGTGGAAGTATTGATTTCTACTGTTGAAACCTTCCTAAGGCCCACAGTGAATTTTTCTTCTCATCCAACCTGTTCATAAGATTAGACAGACATGGATGAAGGGATAAAACAAATATCAGCTTGATATCAAACTTCCGTTGACCCCAACAACTTTTCAACGGTAGATGTTCAATTTACACAGTTTTGGGTGGTGTGGTCCACTTGAGCTTTGGATATGATTTTTTTTTTTGGGAAAAAGCTCTATACTTTTCTAATAAAATGGATGGAAGGAGTGGATAAAATGTATGAGTGATAGTGGGCCCCACAGAGTTTACTCGGTACGCAGCTTTCGGCGCAGAAATTGGATTGTGTACAGAGTTACTCGGTACCCTCTTGTTGTACTGAGTAAACTTTGTTGAGCACACCGTGAATGCACGTGTTTTATCCATGGCGCCCATCCATTTTTCCAAATAATTTTAGTGGTCGATCCCAAAATTTAAGTATATCCAAAGCTCAAGTGAACCATACTACAGTAAACAGTGGATGTATTGGTTCCACCGTTGAAACCTTCCTAAGGCCCACAGTGAAATTTTCTTCTCATCCAACCTGTTCATAAGATTACACAGACGTGGATGAAGGGATAAACCAAATATCAACTTAATCTCAAACTTCTGTGGACCCCAAGAATTTTTCAACGGTAAATGTTCAATTTACATGGTTTCGAGTGGTGTAGTCCACTTGAGCTTTGGATATGCTTTATTTTTGGGAAAAAGCTTTAAACACTTCTGATAAAATGGATGGAAGGAGTGAATAAAATCTACGAGTGACGGTGTGTCACGCCCCGAAAATCGGAACCCGAGTTGGCCAGGCCCAAACCCGAATTTCAGGACTATGAGTTGTATTTAAATAAAATATATATCACAACCCATATTATTTCATGCATTTTCAAGGCAATCAGAGCAACTAAAAGGATACTAATCATTGTCATTAAATATTGTCCACTAATCAATCCTTAAATCTTTAATTACATTGACATTCAAAAATACATAATAACAATATACATTCAATTTTAATTAATTTCTAAATAAACAAATATAAAAATCTTCAATCTTGCTCAATTGGTTCTTCATATACAAACCCTGTAAAACAGTCTATATGGGTGTGAGCGTGACGGCTCGTAGGGTCAAATCATTCCCAAAATTGAAAATTTTACTTTAACACCGATACAACTTAATAAAATAAATAGGATTAATTACGAGTATTGAATCGGCATTTTACGTGACAACAATAACAAATTATTTTTCATAATAACAAAATAAGATAATATAGTTATTTAAAATCATTTTTGGTTCAATCCAGGGCAGAGCACCCGTGTGTGTTGATCCTTTTAGGGAATGACCCTCGGTAGAGCACCGGTGTTGACTCTTTTAGGGAATGACCCTCGGTAGAACACCTGGTGAATAAACTTTTAGGGTAAATACCCAAGGCAGAGCACCCGTGCCAATCCTTTTGGTATGACCCTGGGTAGAGCACCCGTACCGTGCCGATCCTTTCGAGAATGACCCTGGGCAGAGCACCCATTAAAATACAACGATCCTTTTAGGGTAGAGCACCCGTAAATTGAAATACATTCTTCATCATGTAATAATAAGAAAATAATTGTAATTTAAGCATGCCACGATAAATGAAATGAAGTCAATTAATAACTCAGATAAATTATCTCTACAATATGCATCCAAAAAATCAAATAAAATAATATGCAACTAATGACAATGATCAAATAAATTTAATACATAATAAATAATCAAATCAATCGATACATTAACTTAAAATTTTCAACAGGGAAGATCACCTACATGATTTAGTGTGACATATCCCATATATGGCTGGATTAGTCGAGAAGATATAAGATCGATACAAATTCAGTCCATTCGGCCCAGTTAGATCAAGTTTAACTCAATTCAACACAACGCCACTTGGACTAATAATACTCGGTAAATATTTTTAATGTAAACAATGTCATCTCTACACAAATCATACATGCGATTTATTAAGACCTACACTAAGGTTTCCAATTCTTTAAAATTAAAATATAAGAAAATAACACGTTAAACCACTGAGTTGACTCAGTAAGTCGACTCGCATCAAGGCTACTCTAACGTATGAGGTCAAAGGATGAAGAATAGAAACTTAGCTCATAAATGGCTCTAAGTCAGAATCTCGAATCAGTTCGGATGATCAAACCAGCGGGTCATCGGGTTGACTCGCTAAGTTAACTCGATGAAACTACATGTTTCTCTTTCTTCCTTTTATCTTTCTCTTTTCTTCCTTTTATAACTCTTTTCTTCTCTTCTCTAATCTCTCTCAATGTTACTCTCTCGATCCTCTTTCTCTTGTTGATGGAATGGCTGATTTTTAGCACCGTAAAGAAGACAAGGGTCATCAATGGCGAATTTGCAACCAGTGAGTTTTCCTTTATTCCGAGGTTGATGGACGATGTAAATTGGTGTATGAAATCTTATAAGTGCATGATAATAGAGGTCCAGTGGGTTTTTGCTAGTGGGTTCTTGGTTTAAAAGTTCCACATGTCACAAGTTGTCGACATGATCTTCTTGGAGTATTTTATGGTGTTAAGGATAATCCCAATGAATTTTGAATAGCTTGGATGTTGTAATGTGAGAATAATGGAGAAAGAAGCGGGCAGTTTGAATCGAGGTGGGTGTAGGATCCACCACATTTGCCGAAGGAGAAGGAAGAGAGAGAGTCCAACAGGGAGTGGGGAGAGGTGACGTGCTTTTACACGTCACTGCAAAAGAAGCTTTTCTTTTTCTTTTCTTTTTTAAGAGAATGGGCCCCACAGGAATGATGTGACAAATCCACACCATTCATCAGTCTTGTCGAGTCAAGTTAGGGTGAGGGCCCAAAAATGAGGGCAATCCAATGCTCAAGTGGGCCACATCATAGGGAACAGTGGGATCAAGTATCTACCATAAAGAAAAAGTACGGGTGTTACATTCTACTCCTCTTAACAAAATTTCATCTCCAAAATTTACTAGACTAATATTTGCCGTCGAATCTCGTAGAGTGTATGCAATTGGCGGTGCTTGCGTTGGTGTTTCCTCTAGTTTTGTCATTCTCTCAAATGGTGGTTGACATACCCAAGTGTTGAAATTTATTCTTCCTTTGGTGGTGTGGTAATGTATACTTGGGCTGACGTGAGCGTCATGAAGACCTATGATGTTGCTACTGTTGTCATTGTTGATGTAGTTGTTGAGATTGTCGACGTGATAATGTATCCTCATAAAGTTGAATTATATTGTTTAAGAGTGGTGTCGTGGTTAGGTGTATACATGGGTTTGAGGTCATGGCGCATGACTCCTTAGACATGTTTGTTGATGCCAGGTGGTCTAACTTGTTGATGTAGCTACTGAGGTGGTCATAAAATATCCTGTGGGTGGCCCTTGCTATTGTAACCACGGGGGATGTCGTTGATGTAATTGTCGAAATTGTTGTGGCAATCCTTGTGGGTACAACGAAGATGAGCTCAATGAATGGTTGTACTAAAGAGTAAAGTGGAGATTGTCGGTGCATGGATGGCAACCTGTTCTGTGGAAGTGGCTTATAAACTTGCTTAGGTGGTCCCTGAATTTTACAGTTGGCGAAGAGAAAGGGGTCGTCCATAAACATGCAACATGGTCTTCATATCCACAGTTTAGTAGGATTTTAACAGTAGGGATGTAGAAGTGTGATCATGGTTAGTATAACCAAAGCAACCTAAAAATAATTTAGGTCCTAGCTACTCTATTTGCAAGTGATCCAATCTAAAAGTATTAGGTTCAAGCGTTCATGATAGAGTAACATGACTCGAATTGTTTACAAGTATAATTTATGATCGGTTGGAAATATGCTTCGCAAAATATTTATTAGATTTTCAAGGAAGGATTTGGTGACTAGAGTTGGTATATGTGATGGTTTAACAGGGATGGTGCTGAGATATATATTGAAGTTGAAGTGCAAAAATGTCTGATGTTGAAGACACTGTTCTATTTAATACATTGGATAGTTTTAAACATTGGATTGGTCTAATTTTATTTTATTTTATTTTATATATATATATATATATATATATATATATATATATATATTTTAATTAGTATGTTGAAGATTTTGTAGGATTGCAAGGAAGATTAGATGGTATAAAAGACTTACACATGAAGATCAAGAGAATAAAAGCTGTGATATGTACCAAGGTTGTTGTACAAAAAAAATAAAAAATCATATTATGAGGATATTGTTCTTGCTAATATTTCTTGTATTTGAAAATATCAGATTGGTCTAAAACTTTTTATAACAATGCATCTATTATTCTATTATAACTCTATAAATTTTCATCTTAATCCAAAGTTTATAAAAAAAATCCTAAAATTCGAAAAATTAGGTCTGCCCAGAAGTAGACGATTTCTGACTAGTATACACTTAAATTAAAATCGCTATAGGAGAAACTTGGAATTATATTTTTGTATTATTTTTTCATAAAACTGCACTTGTTAATCTACGACTGAGATTTTGAATCGCCTTAAACGAAGTTATAATTAATTAGTCATGATTTTTGTAATTCAGGTGTTTTCTGCTTACTATTGTTGTCCAACTCACTGTAGTAAGCTAAAAATTCTTAAAATTTTCTTAGGGTCCAGTTTTGGGCTGTTAATTCAACGTCAAGCCTAATTAATATCATATTTGATGTCATACAGATACATAAGATTACCTAAGTTCATATTTCTAGTTTTCCTATCATAAAAGCAAAGGGCTTTATGTTTGGGTCACTAATTTGAAACACAACCTAGGTCCTCAGTTGGAATCTACAACCTAGGCCCTGATACCAATCTGTCACACCCCAAAAATCAGAACCCGAGTTGGCCAGGCCTAAATCCAAATTTCAAGAGTATGAGTTGTATTTAAATAAAATATATATCACAACCCACATTATTTCATGCATTTTCAAGGAAATTGAGCAACTAAAAGGTAATCATTGTCATTAAATATTGTCCACTATTCAATCCTTAAATCTTTAATTACATTAACATTCAAAAATAAATAATAACAAATTTTAATTAATTTCTAAATAAACGAATATAAAAGTCTTCAATCTTGCCCAATCGATTCTTCATATACAAACCCTACAAAATAGTCTATATGAGTGTGACACGACGGCTAGTAGGGTAAATCATTCCCAAATTTGAAAATTTTACTTTAACACCAATACAGCTCAATAAAATAAAAAGGATTAATTACAAGTATTGAATCGGCATTTTACATGACAATAGTAATAAATTATTTTTTATAATAACAAAATAAGATAATACAGTTATTTAAAATCATTTTTGGTTCAATCCAAGGCAAAGCACTCGTGTGTGTTGAACCTTTTAGGGAATAACCCTTGGCAGAGCACCGGTGTTGATCCTTTTAGGGAATGACTCTCGGCAGAGCACCTAGTGAATAAACTTTTAGGGTAAATACCGAGGGCAGAACACCCGTGCCGATCCTTTCGAGTCTGACCATGGGCAGAGCACCCGTACCGTGCTGATCCTTTCGAGAATGACCCTGGGCAGAGCACCCATAAAAATACAACGATCCTTTTTGGGCAGAGCACCCGTAAATTGAAATACATTCTTCATCATGTAATAATAAGGAAATAATTGTAATTTAAGCACGCCACGATAAATGAAATGAACTCAATTAATAACTCAAATAAATAATCTCTATAATATGCATCCAAGAAATCAAATAAGATAATATGCAACTAATGACAATGATCAAATAAATTTAATACATAATAAATAATCAAATCAATCGATACGTTAACCTAAAATTTTCAACATGAAAAATCACCTACATGATTTAGTGTGACATATCCCATGTATGGCTAGATTAGAATAGAAGATCTAAGATCGATACAAATGCAGTCCATTTGGCCCAGTTAGATCAAGTTCAACTCAATTCAACACAACGCCACTTGGACTAGTAACACTCGGTAAATATTTTCAATGTAAACGATGTCATCCCTACACAAATCATACATGCTGATTTATTAAGACCTACACTAAGGTTTCCAATTCTTTAAAATTAAAATATAAGAAAATATCACATTAAATCACTGAGTTGACTCAGTGAGTCGACTCGAATCAAGGTTACTCTAACGTATGAGGTCAAAGGATGAAGAATAGAAACTTAGCTCATAAATGGCTCTAAGTCAGAATCTTGAATCAGTTCGGATGATCGAACCAGCGGGTCCTCGGGTTGACTCGTTGAGTTAACTCGATGAAACTACATGTTTCTCTTTCTTCCTTTTATCTTTCTCTTTTCTTCCTTTTATAACCATTTTCTTCTTCTTCTCTGATCTCGCTCAATGTTACTCTCTCGATCGTCTTTCTCTTGTTGATGGAATGACTGATTTTTGGCACCGTAAAGAAGACAAAGGTCGTCAATAGCGGATTTGCAACCAGTGAGTTTTCCTTCATTCCGAGGTTGATGGACAATGTAGATTGGTGTATGAAAGCTTGTAAGTGCATGACAATGGAGGTCTAGTGGGTTTTTGTCAATGGGTTCTTGGTTTAAAAGTTCCTCACGTCATAAGCTGTCAACATGATCTTCTTGGAGTATTTTATGGTGTTGAGGATAACCCCAATGAATTTTGAACAGCTTGGATGTTGTAATGTGAGAATGATGGAGATAGAAGTGGGCAGTTTAAATTGAGGTGGGTGTAGGACCCACCACGTTTGTCGAAGGAGAAGGAAGAGAGCGAGTCCAACAGGGAGTGGGGAGAGGTGGCGTGCTTTTACACGTCACTGCAAAAGAAGCGTTTCTTTTTCTTTTCTTTTTTTTTTAGAGAATGAGCCCCACATAAATGATGTGACAAATCCACACCGTTCATCAGTCTTGTCGGGTTAAGTTAGGGCGAGGGCCCAAAAATGAGGGCAATCCAATGCTCAAGTGGGCCACATCATAGGGAACATTGGGATCAAGTATCTACCATTAAAGAAAAAGCACGAGTGTTATATTCTACTCCCCTTAACAAAATTTCATCCCCAAAATTTACTAGACTAATGTTTGTCTTCGAATCTCGTAGAGTGTATGCAATTGGCGGTGCTTGCATTGGTGTTTCCTCTAGTTTTGACATTCTCTCAAATGGTGGTTGACATACCCAAGTATTGAAATTTGCTCATCCTTTGGTGGTGTGGTAATGTATACTTGGACTAACGTGAGCATCGTGAAGACCTATGATGTTGCCACTGTTGTCATTGTTGATATAGTTGTTGAGATTGTCGACGTGGTAATGTATCCTTATAAAGTTGAATTATATTGTTTGAGAGTGGTATCGTGGCCAGGTGTATACATGGGTTTAAGGTCGTGGCGCATGGCTCCTTAGACATGTCTGTTGATGCCAGGTGGTCTAACTTATTGATGTGGCTGCTGAGGTGGTCATAAAATATCCTATGGGTGGCCCTTGCTATTGTAACCACGGTGGACGTCGTTGATGTAATTGTCGAAATTGTTGTGGCAATCCTTGTCAGTGCAACGGAGATGAGCTCAATGAATGGTTGTGCTAAAGATTAAAGTGGAGATTGTCGGTGCATGGATGGCAGCCCGTTATGTGGAGGTGGCCTATAAATTTGCTTAGGTGGTCCTTGAATTTTACAGTTGGCGAAGAGGAAGGGGTTGTGCATAGATATGCAACACGGTCTTCATATCCACAGTTGTAGCAAGATTTTAACAGTAGGGATGTAGAAGTATGATCATGGTCAGTATAACCAAAGCAACTTAAAAATACTTTAGGTCCTAGCTACTTTATTTGTAAGTGATCCAATCTAAAGGTATCAGGTTCAAGCGTTCATAATAGAGTGACATGACTTGAATTGTTTACAAGTATAATTTATGATCGATTGGAAATATGCTTCGCAAAATATTTATTGGATTTCCAAGGAAGGATTTGGTGGTTGGAATTGGTATACGTGATGGTTTAACAGGGATGGTGCTGAGATATATATTGAAGTTGAAGTGCAAAAATTTATGATGTTGAAGGCACTGTTCCATTTAATGCATAAGATAGTTTCAAACATTAGATCGGTCTAATTTTATTTTATTATATTATATATATTTTTTAATTAGTATGTTAAAGATTTTATAGGATTGCAAGGAAGATTAGATGGTCTAAAAGACTTACACATGAAGATCAAGAGAATAAAAGCTGTGATATGTACCGAGGTTGTTGTGCAAAAAAAATAAAAAATCAGATTATGAGGATATTGTTCCTGCTAATATTTCTGGTATTTGCAAGTATCGGATTGGTCTAAAACTTTTTATAACGATACATCTATTAGTTTATTATAACTCTATAAAATTTCATCTTAATCCAAAGTATATAAAAAAAATCCTAAAATTCAAAAAATTAGGTCTGCCCAGAAGTAAACAATTTCTGACTAGTATACACCTAAATTAAAATCGCTATAGGAGAAACATAGAATTATATTTTTGTATTATTTTTTCATAAAATTACACTTGTTAATCTACGACTGAGATTTTGAATCACCTTAAACGGAGTTATAATTAATTTGTAACGTCTCGAAAAAATCCGTATAAGGACCCGAGTACCACCTCAAGCAGAAATCACCCAGGACCAAAACCTTTAGAAATTAGGTTCATATCAGCAAGTGCTAAACTAGAGTACTTATGATATGAGCACTAATCACTTTAAATATGATTTGTAAGATCTAAAATGTGCAGAATCATTGACGCTACATTACCCTGAAATCTAAAATCTATCTCAAAACCTAGTTGCTCTTAGGAGCATCTTGAAACTTCGTATCGGACCTGGACCGCACCTCAAAAGTCTGATAACCGCAAAACTATATAGTTATGACCACATTACTGGACTTGACAACCTCTTTGAAAATCAAGTCTTAATTGTGTCTAGAAATGCACAACTTGAGCCCGGAGTAAAGTGTGTGAGAAACGTAAAAATATTTAGAAATAAAATTCGAATTTAAGTAATTTGAGTCGTGTCGCTTGCAGGCCAAATATAAGGATTTAGACCGTCAGAATCTTACCCAAATACACCCCCGGATCAGGACAAATGTCCCACACATGTCGGTATACTTGAGACCCTGATCGAGTATACCGTGACCGTTGAACTGAAACGGGTCCGCCACGGTCGATCTGCAAACCCGATCAGAACAAAAACTCAGCCTGACTTAGATCCATGGTCAGAGAGCTTAAGTCCAACCGCACATGGAAAAGGGGCCACCAGAAGTGCTCCGATGGGCTGAAACAGACGCCCTTTGGATATAACCTAAGTATACCTTGGCCCTGGGGCCATTCCCATCAAACCTGGGCCTATAGAAGGACCTTAAACACTCTCTCTCATATTCCATACGAATTTGAGAAACTCTAGGAGAGAGAGGAGAGAAAAGAGAAGGGAAAAGAAAGAAAGTGAGAGTGAGAGTTCGCGATTCTTCTTGGGATCTGATCCCGCTACTCCACGCACTCAACCGTCATTCCTGTATTGCTATACAGGCGATTTCGACTCCGTACTTGGGTAAGAAAACCTAACCCTAACTTGTCTTAGGGCTTCCGACTAGCATAATAGATGAATTAGCTAACCTATTCCCTGTTATAGGTTATTGTGGTGCCGTAGACAAGACTTAGCTTTTAAAACTGAGTTCGCTATGAGTTTACCGGCAAAAAGTGCGGACTATAAATGTTTAGGTTATGATTTTTAAGGCTTTCATTGTCGGTTAATGGTTTATTACTGATGTGGGTGCTATATCACATGCTTAGACACGTTATTCCCGCACTTTACACATATATATGAACTATGTTGAATATGGTGTATTCTTGTGTTTGTTGAAATGTTTGTATGTGTATGGATTCTGAGTATGGATTTGCCATGACTAACTGTTGTAGACATATGGTTGAGGTATACGTGACAATTCCTTAGTGAAAGGATTTTTCCTAATACGTGTTATCACCAACATACGTCATGTATGTTGGAATATGTAGTCTAAGTATTTGTAAAAATGTCTGAATGAACAAGTGTGTAATAAATTACTTTATATGGGTGTTGAGAAGAGATTCTCAACTACCTTAACGATGTGTATGATTTCCTCCATGTAACTTATATTCTTTATCTGTTTTACTTAGGGACTGCATATGTGTGAATTCATGTTTAAGTTGAAATCCATTAAATGCTCATATGCTTGTATGATTGGAATTGTTGATCCATTACTGTTCTGATTATCTTGTATGATTATCTGTTATAATTGAATGTGTTTGGGACTACGTAATAGTCCAGGTAATCGGTAATAGGCACTGAATAGGTGGCTGAGGTTGATTTCGCCACATAGGACGTGATCGATGAATCCGAGCCGTACTTGGGATGTTGGCAGTGGTTAGGCCACACGGAGTGCTTGCACACTTCATGTCGATTAACTCAACGTACGCTCATACTAGTCGAGCTCGTCAAGTAACCCGATTGACCCGATGTATGTTCACCATGTATGAACGTTACTGCTTGAATCTAAGGTACCAAACTCACCAGTGAAAACCCCTTTAAACCTTGGTACCTCGATCCGCTAAGAATCATGAGCCGGGCATGGTAGTATGGGACACCGTGGTCGAGCTATCGGCTTAGGCTAGGGTGACGAGCCTCCCCGTAATATCCAGTGAGCAACACAGTCTCGTGAGCCGAATACGGTGGTATGGGACACTATGTTCGAGTTGTCGGTCTACACTGATAAGGTGATGAGCCCTTTGTAGTGACATTGAGCGTACGCTAAGACTATGTAGAGGCAACGAGCCCTTATATAGCAATAAGAGTACAAACTAGGCCTGCACTGATAAGGTGACGAGCCCTTTGCAGCGACCTAGAACTATAACATCGTATGAGATTTACTAGGATTGACGACCCTAGAATGGATCATCGTTTGGGAATTGATATAAGGGAGGTACCTTAGCTTCTCAATCCTGCTGTATGAAAAGGACTAATAAGAACTTGGTAATCACGTTTATGCACCGCACTGCACGTGCCGTTTGGCGTTAGGCAGAGCACTGAGGAAGTAACTGACATGCGCGACCGTTAGATGAAGATCGCAGAGGGAGTGCAGGCGAGGGCATGCATCATTTATTCATACCATTCTTGCATTAATCAGAGTACTTAGGGATGTTTAATTGTATTGTTTTATCATTATTGCTTGACTGAATTGAGAACATGTTAACCTTTGCTTTATTGTTCCACTGAGTTGATCACTCACCTTCACGTTTCGGGACGGTGTTATACACACCAACCAGACTCTATCTTAGTTGCAGATGGAGACTCGACTGATGAGGTGGAGGCGGACTTCGTAGACGATGAGGATGCCTTCTCATATATGCAGTATTTTGACGGGTTTACCTAGACCATTTTGATCGGTGGGGCTTCAGGGTTATACTTGTAGTGGACTATTACATTTTGACATTTTGTAATTTGAAACAGTATATGTAATTATTGACCTGGCAATGCATACATACTTTGGGGACTTATACCTATACATATTTGAGTAAGTCTTCCGCTTGCGTATTACAACTGTCCCTAGATTATGTATTGCTGAATTAGCTTAATCTCATTCATGTTTTATGCACTAATACAGACAATATTTAATCATTATTAAATATGTTGCATAAGTGATGCGTTGGAACTCGGGAGTTGGACTTCTACTCGACCCCCGATTTTCAGGGCGTTACATATTTAGTCATGATTTTTATAATTCAGGTGTTTTCTGCTTACTATTGTTGTCCAACTCACCGTAGTAAGCTAAAAATTCTTAAAATTTTCTTAGGGTCCAATTTTGGGCTGTTAATTCAATATCAAGCCTAATTAATATCATATTTGATGTCATACAGATACGTAGGATTTTCTAAGTTCATATTTCTAGTTTTCCTATCATAAAAGCAAAGGGCTTTATGTTTGGGTCACTAATTTGAAACATAACCTAGGTCCTCAGTTGGAATCTACAACCTAGGATCTGATACCAATCTGTCACGCCCTGAAAATCGGAACCCGAGTTGGCCAGGCCCGAACCTGAATTTCAAGACTATGAGTTGTATTTAAATAAAATATATATCACAACCCACATTATTTCATGTATTTTTAAGGCAATCAGAGCAACTAAAAGGATACTAATCATTGTCATTAAATATTGTCCACTAATCAATCCTTAAATCTTTAATTACATTGACATTCAAAAGTAAATAATAACAACATACATTAAATTTTAATTAATTTCTAAATAAATAAATATGAAAGTCTTCAATCTTGCCCAATCGGTTCTTCATATACAAACCCTGCAAAACAGTCTATATGGGTGTGAGCGCGACGACTCGTACAGTCAATTCATTCTCAAAATTAAAAATTTTACTTTAACACCAATACAGCTCAATAAAATAAAAAAGGATTAATTACGAGTATTGAATCAGCATTTTACATGACAACAATAACAAATTATTTTTCATAATAACAAAATAAGATAATACAGTTATCTAAAATCATTTTTTGTTCAATCCAGGGCAGAGCACCCATGTGTGTTGATCCTTTTAGGGAATGACCCTTGGCAGAGCACCGGTGTTGATCCTTTTTGGGAATGACCTTCGGCAGAGCATCTGATGAATAAACTTTTAGGGTAAATACCCAGGGGAGAGCACCCGTGCCGATCCTTCCGGGTATGACCCTGGGCAGAACACCTATAAAAATACAATGATCTTTTTAGGGTAGAGCACCCGTAAATTGAAATACATTCTTTATCATGTAATAATAAGGAAATAATTGTAATTTAAGCACGCCATGATAAATGAAATGAAGTCAATTAATAACTTAAATAAATTATCTCTACAATATGCATCCAAGAAATCAAATAAGATAATATGCAACTAATGACAATGATCAAATAAATTTAATATATAATAAATAATCAAATTAATCGATACGTTTACCTAAAGTTTTCAACAGGGAAGATCACCTACATGATTTAGTGTGACATACCCCATGTAGAGCTAGATTAGTGTTGAGGGTCAAATATTGCATACCAGACCCCAGTTATTGCCTGGATTTACGAGCATGATACCGTTTAACGCCCTGCTTTAATCGTGTTTTTGATGCAAGGTGTATTTAGGAGTCTATACTAGAAAAAGGTACTAAAAGCATGGATTTAATGCTCAGAATTCACCAAGGCAAGGGACGGACTCCAGGGGACCAAGATCGACGGATTTACATGCCAGATATCCAAGAAAATCGAGAAACTGAAGCTCAAGTGGCCCAAAAATTGTCCAGAATACAAGATCACAGGGTTTCCACCATTCGTTCAACTCGAAACTTCATGCATGGCCTGAGGACCATAAATGAACCGTACAATTCAAATTTTAACTCTTTGATCTCTGTGGAAGTGGCCCAACTGACATATCAGCCACCAAAACAGTGATATGGGGCCCACCTGATATCTGGATATTCTTCAATTTTGGTCTCAACCACTTAATATACAAGAGGAAAGGAATGAGTGGAGTGGATTGATCACACGCATCACAATGGACCCCACGTGCGACGTGCATGTACACAGCACGTCCGCACGCAAGCCGCACCGGACAGGGAGCCGGTCAAAGAAACAATGACCCGTCTCCTCTGCGCAAGAACAGAAAGCGTCCTTACGCTGTCCGTCCATTTTTCAGTTATGGGGCCCACTCATCATCTATTCGGACGATCTAAACCATCCATTACGTCCAAAGGGTGGCCAAGCCCCTAGAATAGGTGTCCTTTTGACCCAATGCAAGCTTTCGTAAGTTTCCATCCGTTAAACGCAAGATGGACGGCGTAATAGATGATCTCGTGAGCCACACCGAAACCGCTCCAAAACCGTCCAATCCCAACAGTTTTTCGAGGGAAATATAATGGACGTAATGGATTTCTCTATCCCCATCAATCAGTGGGCCACCATCCATCACAGCGTCGGCTGCGTACGCTCTGTTTCGCGGAAGGGACGTGCGGACGTTCTTGTGGGCCACCCTCTGAATTGATCAGTCCGATCCGGACCGTCCAGTAGAAGCCTAAGGACCCTCTCACGTCAGCCTAGGTGGATAATTTCAAGAAACCATGGAGATAAAATTTCGATCGTCCAAACCGAAGAAGGACGGTGGCTATACAAGTTCCTTGGGCCGCAGCATAGAACGTCCAACAGTACCCTATTCCAACTGAAATTTTGAGGAGAAGCTAGTGAACGGAGTGGATCTCCTGTCTGAACTCAAGAATGGGCCCCACCGGGAAATCTGCGTAAGAGGTCTATTCCTGCTGCGATTTGGACTGCGAAAAGAGGTCGGTTCGTCCAACTATAACCACCGCCCATTCCTTCTCTATAAAAGGAAGTAAGAGAGAGAGAGATCTGGGGCATCCAATCGAGGATCCAAGCTGGGACGTGTGGTGCAGCCGTGGAGGCAATCCAAGCCTGGATGAGGAGCAGTTTTCGTAACAGAGTTTTTCTTTTCCTTTCCTTTGCTTTTGCTTTATGTTTTCTTTTAGTTAATCATGTCTATGGTTGGCTAAACCTCTTAGCTAGGGCTAAGAGGTGAAGCTTGTGGCGTGACGGGGATGATCCTATGGCCTTAATGCATGTTATGAACTGATTTTGATTATAGTTGATTAATAGGAATACTTCTAGTTTTTAATGATTTGTTGTGACTGAAATTACAATAAGCCTGCGGTAGCTTTGAGTATTTATTTCCTTATTTTGATTATGATGTCAGGAAGCTCTGTTGTTCACCATTGTCTCCTGGGCATGGTCGGATGACGGTACCCTTCCTAACCTTCATACATTGATTGGTTGGTAATTAGTTTAATTCTGTTGTTTACTTTGTCTCCTGAGCATGGTTTGGTGGTGGAATACATTCTAATTCATACATCTTTCATCTCTTGAAAACTATATCAAAGGAAGTTCAGTCTTAATTTCCATGGTTACACTCTTCAACTGGATGAAGATGAGACTCTAAGTCCAGTTGAGTTCTTGAAGCAGGCATAAGATCTCCCTGATCTCTACAAGTGGATCCTCTGAATCCCTAGTTTTCTTTCCTTAAATTCTTTAACTTTTAGATAATTATTTCATCATTATTCCTCAAATTACACTCGATTTAAATTTCATCTCATTCTAGCTCTAGTTCTAGTTAGTTTCAGATTACGTACAGGTTTCAGTCCCTGTGGATTCGACTTCAGTCTTACCGAGTTTATTACTTCATCACAACCCTATACTTGGGGAGTGAACTAGTTTTTGGCGCCGTTGCTGGGGACTGACGGCTATGTATTTTTAAAATTAATTGGTTTTAGAATTAGATTAAGATTAGGATTTTACTAACTTTAGTTTTAGATTTTTATTTCTATTTGATTTTTAGAACTAACTTCCTATTTTGTAGGGTTGTTGATAGATCTTCTAAGTTGGTAACTTTATCCTAATTTCTTTACTTTCTTTTTTCTTTAGATTAGGTCTTATCTCTTAGATACTAACTTGGTTTGTTTTGTTTTGCAGGATCTTAACATAGGAACTTCTTATTTGGTAACACCTTTCTAACTTCTCCTCTTACTTTCCAAATTGTTGTAGGATCCTTTCTTTTATTTTTCTTAGGATTAGATTCAGAGTTAAGGTCTCACCATGTATATGTACGAGTGGGAACGTCAGTATGCTGAGAAGAATAATTTATATTGGGATTATGATTATGGTAGAAATCAACCTATGTCTCGAAACTTTTCTGAAACTATCATCGAGAACCAACCGGAATATAATGATCCACCGGTTAAGAAGTCCTTATGCGATCATATGCAGGAGAATAATTACACCCCACGGATTAACAAAATAGTACGTGAGTGTTGGGGTTATCATAATTATGGGAGTGAGGATTATTATCACCCATCAGATAAGAAGAAAACAATGCGTGATTATATTATGAGTGATAATATGTATTATCAAACATCAGATTCTCCCACCTATGATCCGTATGACTATAATCAGTGGAAACATCAATGTTGGGAAGATGAACTAGCAATACACCCTAGTGATTATTCTCTTGAATCCCCTACCTATGAGATCAAACCAGAAACGATCCAAGAGGATTCATGTTTTAATCTAGAACAATTCAACCAGCATGTTGCGGACATGATGAAATCATTAGAAGCGATTGAATCGCACCTCAATGAGAGGAACAAGGCTAGTTTATCCCAGCCTCAACCCAATCGAGAGAAACAAAGCAAGGAAAGTGACCCTAACTCGCTTTTGAAGAACTTTGGAATTTGGAATGAAGAGTTGGATTATGTTAATGAGTATATGGTTCAAATTTTCGATGAGCCGATCTCGATGACTGTCCAAAGGAATGATCAAGAGATGTGGATATTTTTCAAATACAGTGATGATGACACACCTTCCTTACATGACATACATGATCTCAATGATGAGGTAGAGGTTAGTTTATTCGAACCTCAACTGAATTTAGGTATAGAATGTGAGGAAAGCGATCTCATCCCAAGTGTGCACTGCACGGAATTAGACGATGATGCATATTAGGATGATGATCATGAATATTCAGCCCAAATTTCCTTGGAACCAATCTCAAGTATGGTCCAAGTCAGTAATCAAGAAGTACACAAAGTGATCGGTCAGAAGGATCTACTTCACTCATCTGACATGCCGGATTAAAATGTGGAGGATGAACCCCTTACAACTGACTTTTCTAACTCTTGCGAGACATGTTTAGACCACTCCCCTGAATTGAATGATGATATGAATCGGGAGAATGACGAGTTGCTCGATATAACTCTGAAATTTGAAACCACCCAGTTGAGGCCATCATCTGAGTTGTACACGTTTAACAATTCAACGTCTCGATTGAGTAGTTTCAATGAATAAAGTGATCACATCGATGCTTCACCTATTGATCTTCAATCTGTCGGTGCAGGACTGGAGCAAGAGAGCGTACCTCCACCCACTTTCAAGGACGATGGATTTCTTGGGCAAATCATCACGAGCTCCAATGTGGAACATAAGTCACGCTCAGTTTTAGATAATTATTTCATTATTATTCCTCAAATTATACTCGATTTAGATTTCATCTCATTCGAGCTCTAGTTCTAGTTAGTTTCAGATTACGTACAGGTTTCTGTCCCCGTGGATTCGACCTCGGTCTTACTGAGTTTATTACTACATCACAATCCTATACTTGGGGAGTGAACAATTAGGCGAGAAGATCTAAGATCGATATAAATGCAGTCTATTCAGCCTAATTAGATCAAGTTCAACTCAATTCAACACAATGCCACTTGGACTAGTAACACTTGGTAAATATTTTCAATGTAAATGATGTCATCCCTACACAAATCATACATGCCGATTTATTAAGACCTACACTAAGGTTTCCAATTCTTTAATATTAAAATATAAGAAAATAACACGTTAAATCACTGAGTTGACTCAGTGAGTCGACTCGCATCAAGGCTAATCTAACGTATGAGGTCAAAGGATGAAAAATAGAAATTTAGCTCATAAATGGCTCTAAGTCAGAATCTCGAATCAGTTCGGATGATCGGACCAGCGGGTCATCGGGTTGACTCGCTGAGTTAACTCGATGAAACTTCATGTTTCTTTTTCTTCCTTTTATCTTTCTCTTTTCTTCCTTTTATAACTCTTTTCTTCTCTTCTTTGATCTCTCTCAATGTTACTCTCTCGATCCTCTTTCTCTTGTTGATGGAATGACTAATTTTTGGCACCGTAAAGAAGATAAGGGTCGTCAATGGTGGATTTGCAACCAGTGAGTTTTCCTTCATTCCGAGGTTGATGGACGATGTGGATTGGTGTATGAAAGCTTGTAAGTGCATGACAATGGAGGTCCAGTGGGTTTTTGCCAGTGGGTTCTTGGTTTAAAAGTTCCACACGTCACAAGTTGTCAACATGATCTTCTTGGAGTATTTTATGGTGTTGAAGATAATCCTAATGAATTTTGAACAGCCTGGATGTTGTAATGTGAGAATGATGGAGAAAGAAGCGGGCAGTTTGAATCGAGGTGGGTGTAGGACCCACCACGTTTGTCGAAGGAGAAGGAAGAGAGATAGTCCAACAGAGAATGGGGAGAGGTAACGTGCTTTTGCACGTGATTGCAAAATAAGCTTTTCTTTTTCTTTTTTCTTTTTTTTTTTTGAATGGTCCCCACACAAATGATGAGACATATCCACACCGTTCATTAATCTTGTCGGGTCAAGTTAGGGCGAGGGCCCAAAAATGAGGGCAATCCAATGCTCAAGTGGGCCACATCATAGGGAACAATGAGATCAAGTATCCACCATTAAAGAAAAAGTACGGGTGTTACACGGTGGGCCTCACAGAGTTTACTAAACGTACTGAGTTACTCAGTATGCAGCCCGCTTCTAAAGCGAGGCCTCTTTGGACGAACATAAGATTATGAATCTTATACTCTCTTTATACGTGCTTATAACATGGCACGTGTGTGTCCGTCCAAGCTGCATTAGTAAGATTTTGAATCCTCTCTTTATATGTGCTTATAAGTTGATTGTGGACTATGGGTAATTCTTTTTTATCGTCCATTCTTCATAAGGTGTGGCACGTGTGATGACATGTTCAGCCTGATTTGAAGACACTTCACGTGACAGTTTGGCCCACCTCATGGACATCCTGATATTTTGAATCCTACTCTGTGGCTAGGATTGACTCTGTTAGGATGTAAGGATCATGTGTACTATTCATCCAACCAGTACTTTGGTGGTCCAGCTTTGCATTGAGCTCGCAGCGGTCGCAATCCTTTGCTTAGAGTATAGGAGTGTGCCTCTTATCTCGAGCAATTTTATAATTTCACATGGGATTTTGTGAAAATTGTTGTGGGTAAAAATGAATTGACCAAGACAATCATAATGAGAGAACACAAACTACAAGTAAATGAGATCGGATAAGAGCCCGATCGATTGGGATTGACCGATTGATCAATCGATCGATTGAAGGTCGCTCGATGGCAGTTGTTTGGTCTATTTATTTTACAACAACCCGCACCTCTTTTAGCCTTATCATTTTTCAATTTTGGTGTTAAAGGTAAGGGATGATTAACATGGTTTACCTATATAAGTTAGGATCATCTATATGTTAAGGGTTGTTTTGATTTAAGGTTAGGATTATCAAGGTACGTTATTTATGTTGGACTTAGGCCAGTGGGGCCCACTGGTGAGCAATCACTAGTGGGTAGTTTCTTCCGGCCTTTTCCATTCAGTTGAGATTTCAAATTTGAATTTGATATTGGATAGGAGATAGGGAGAAGACCGAATCATCCGATCTAATCCTATCTCCTTCCTTTCCTTTAAAAAGGGATGAACTTCTCTCGTAATTGAATCATAAGAAATATCGAGAGTATACGGAGAGAGATATAGTGTGCATAAGAATCTGTCCATTTTGGCTTGTCCTTGGGACGATCTAATCCATAGATTGCAATTCGGGGCCACTTATACCGTAGGATCAGAGGTATGAATAGATCTATCTACTCCAGTAGTAGATAGGCTGGCTATTGAAGCATTTATCTTCTGCTTTGTGAGGGTTCCAAAACTCGTGTAGACCGTCAGATCTTGATGACTCACCTTCCGCGCTTCCCTACAGTGGTATCAGAGCTATTTAACGGCAGATCTCCGATTATATTCATCTAAAAAGGTAAGTAGCCCATCTTTTCTTTTTGGATTGGAATCCATAAGTTATGGTGGATTATATTTTGTAAACATGTAAATCCAATTATGATGGACCAAGGTGATCATGTAGACCTTTATGATTCCATACACCTTATGTACACCAATAGTTTTGAAATACATGCGTGTACATCTCACAAATATCCACCAATAATTGTTGTATTGAACTACACCACTTAAATAAAGGCATGCTCCCCTACGCACCTACGCATGTGCGCACCTTTGCACACGTGTCATGGGTATCGAATTTGAACGGTCCATAAGATGCGGAATCCCATGAAACCTCAGGAGGTGAATTTTCACCCTGATCTAAGATTCTAGTGGGCCATAGCAAAGAGAAATTCAAATCAAGGGAAGAAAATGTTTGAATTTTTAATGGCCCACCAAAGTTTTGGTTCCACGTAAAAATTGGTACCAAGGGATTTCATGAGGTTCTGCTTCATGTGGACCGTTCAGATTTATAAGACTCATCAGATGTGATGAGTTCTCAAAAAAAAAAAAGGTTCGTATGTATGACCTGGATCACAGGTGAGCGTTCCGCCACTTAAATATAGCTGACAGTGACTTCTCTCTCCATACTTGTATTGAGATGTCACACACTCTATAGCTGCTGTGCAGATGTACGCGTGTATACACATGTTGGCTAATATGCACATGTACACGTTGGTTGATGTCCACATTCTATACACATGTCCACATTCTGATGCTATATTGCTGCTGTATATAACATGTACACGTGTTGATGTCCACATTCTGTACACACGTTGCTGCTATATGTATATGCACATGTACACGTTGGCTGATGTCCACATGTGTACACGTGTTGGCTGATGTCCACATTCTAAATACATTCTGATATTATATAGATGCTATATGTATATAACATGTACACATTGGCTGATGTCCACATTCTGTACACGTATCCACATTCCGTACACGTGTTGATGTCCACATTCTGTACATACATTGGCTGATGTGCTACATACAAACTGCCAGCAATATAGATGTCGTATTGTAGTACACGACAAATATATTGTTGCTATATTACTATATTAGAGAAGTTGATTGAGTGGTGTACATCATAGTTGTTGTGCACGTGGGAAGTTGATTGGCTGATATACATCAAACCAGCCATATAGTTGTTGTACATGTGGGTCTGATCACGAGATGTGTTGTATCCAAACCGTCCATCCATATGGCAAGCTTGGTATAAGGATGTACAGCATGGTTGCCCCCACACACAAACCATTTTACATATAAGTTATGGTGGGGCCCACAAGATTAGATGTTTTACGTTGTGCGTGAAACGTGTTGCAGTGGATTCGACCCTCTATGTGACCATCTATAGCTTGTATAGCTGTAATGTACAACTGTAGATACATATCCTTTAATAGTCAGATTTATGAATCGAATCAGGGCTGTCCATGGGGTGAGCCGTGACATGGTTTGCTCACCATCCAAAGTAATTGTATATTACTTGTCTTTGACAGTGGACTTTAAATGGACGGTTAAATACGAATATGATAAATGGTCACCAAATTTTATTTTATTATTATTTTAAAAAAAAAAATTCTCCTACAATTTAGCTTATGCAATTTTTTATATGATATATATTTTTTGGCAAACTGTTAACCATATTTAGCAAAATGGATGGATAGATAAAATCTACTTTGAGAATTAGTGATATTTAGATCACTAGTGATGTTAGAACTCTCTTTATGGCTATGCACTTCATTTTTTCTTTTCTGATGATGATGTTTATATATGTGAAATAATTAGGCTTGATATGTTTAGATCTATGCCCTCCTTATTTTTCATTGGAAAATATAGAAAAACTTAGTGCTTAGATACTCCCTATACACATAAAAATAGGTTGTGCATAACCTGAGTGGGAATTTATTCTCCTTCACCAAATGATGCATGCAACCAATAATGGAAGGTTGCACGTTATACAAATTTATTTTTATAAAAGCATTAAACTCATCTTAAATAGAAAACTTGATTGTTCTACACCGCCCATTCGGGTATGTGGACTTTCAGATCTCATTAAGATGTGTTAACTGCTTTTATACTTTAAAAATTTATATAACATGTAGAAATGCTAATAATTAGTGTCAATACCTTAAATCATAGCTAAGTAGTGATACTCATGAAATGTAGAGATGGCCACCAAAGCGTTAATCGCTAAACAGCTAAAATGACAACATTTCGACAGCAACAACTACGAAGACTGGTCCCACGCAGTGTCTGGATGAGGACGACATATCGCATACACTCGATGAAGTTCAAGAGGAACCCATATTGGCTGAAAATGGAAATTTATAAGAACATAGGGTTGCGATGACTCGCTACAATAAATGGCGAAAATAAAATCGTTCAGCTCGTAATGTCCTTCTTAGCACCGTGCACAAAGAACTCATACCTACGTGTGAAGTGCATGAAACCGCTAAGAGAATTTGTGAAGCACTAACTAATGCCTATGTACAGAAGTCAGATACGAGAGTTCGGGCAATGAAATTAGAATTTCAGGAGTATAGGATGCCCGTCGGCTGCCCCATCAAAGATCATATCCGTAAGATGGAGCAAATGATAGGTGCCCTTAGGAATGTTGGGTGTAAATTGACTGAAAATTAAAAGATTATAGCCATGCACCGTTCCTTGCCTGAATCTTAGGCCCAAATTAAAAGAATTCTGAACCATACGGATTCTATCACTACGTTCAGAGACTTTTGTGGCCACTTGGTACGTGAGGTTGAAATGAATACAATTCAGCCAGGTTCGGCCAAGGCCTTTGTAGAAGAGACCCAGAAGAGGAAAGCTAACAACAAATGGTTCAAAGCTCGCAAGAAGGCGAAAAAGAATAACTAGGAACAAAAGTCCACAGCACCTCCTCCAATCTCAAGAAGGGGAATGGAAAGAAGAAGCAGAAAAAGATAAATATAGTCTGCTTTTTCTGTGAAAATTCCGGCCATTATGCTTGGCAGTGTGCCCAGAAAAAGACTGCAATTTCTCAGTCACTAGATACTTTGTATGTAGGCGTTTGTTCTGAAATTCTTTCCATTGATACTATATCTAACGAGTGGATTTTGAATTCAGGCGCAACAAAGCACGTGACACAGAGTCGTCGAGGACTCGAGGAATTACGGCCTGTGGCCAAGGGAAGTTATAAGCTGTACATGGGCAATAACGTTGTGAAGACGTAATAGGGATTAGCATTTACCATCTCCGTACGCGCATAAGGCAAATAATAATCCTCCGTGATACTCTTTATGCACCGGGGATGTGTCGGAATTTAATTTCTGTTTCTAGGTTATTATTTGATGGTTTTGATATTCGATTTTTCGGGACAAGAGTTTCTTTGAGACTGAATAACCTCATCTTTGCATGGAGAAATTTAATTTCAGATTTATTTATTCTGGACGTAGATTGTGATAATGTCCCTCTTGCTTTATCTGCTTTGTCGAATGAAACTGTAATATCTGAATCTCAAAAATGGCACGTGAGGTTAGGTCACATAGGAAAGGATCGTATGACAAGACTAGTACGTTATGGTCTATTATACTACTTATCCAAAGTCGAATTACCATTTTGTGAACATTGTGTGTCCGAGAAGACTTTGAAGAAACCATTTCCTAAAGCGGCTAGGTCCAAGGGCACACTAGAGATAATCCATTCAGATATATGTGGACCTTTTAATGTACATGCCAGAAATGGATGTCAATACTTGTCACTTTCATTGACGATTACTCGCGCTATAGATATGTGTATCTCATCTCACACAAATCTGAGGCTTTTGATTGTTTTCTTAAATATAAAGCTGATGTGGAAAATCAGCTTGAGAAAAAGATTAAAATCCTTCGATCTGATAAAGGTGGTGAGTATATATCTGAAACGTTTAAATCATATTGTAAAAACGTTGGAATTGTTTGGCAGTACACAATGGCTTACACTCTACAATAAAATGATGCTGCAGAGAGAATGAATAGGACACTATTGGACATGGTTAGATCGATGATGGTACAAGCCAATCTCTCTACCACATTCTGGGGAGACGCACTGTTAACAGCCGTCTACATCCTTAATAGAGTCATATTCAAATCCATTCCTAAGACCCCATATGAGATGTGGTCTGGGAAGATTCCTTTTCTAGCCAACCTACGCCCTTGGGGATCTTTGGGATATATTTTGCTACCTAGTCCACATAGAGGTAAACTTGATAATAAAACCATTGAATGTGTGTTCATACAATACCCTATGCATTCAAAGGGATACGTTCTAGTTTATGAGGACCATGGACGATGGATTAAGATAAAATCCCGTGACATAACCTTCGTTGAAGATAGATACCCCAGCTGAATGAAGCAAAATGCTTTAATAGAACTTTTTGAAATACCCGATGTATCTCAGGAGAGTGGGAGTTTTGCTTCTCCAGATGATGATGCTCCTATAGTTCGTCAGGACAGTGGGAGGACATCTCAGCAAGCTCCTGAGTTACGTCGAAGCGAAAGAGGATTGATTCCCCGAAAATACTTCGATATTGAGGGGCAAACATTCTCTTACGTTGCGGTTGATGATAATGAACCTGATTCGTATCAGGATGCATTATTATCTTCTAACTCGGCCGATTGGGTAAATGCTATGGATGAAGAGATTACTTCCATGAAAAAAAATAAAGTCAGGGAACTTGTTGATCTGTTTTCCAATCGCAAAGTGATAGGTAATAAATGGGTACTAAAGATCAAAAGAAAGGCAGATGGTACAGTGGACAAGTATAAAACATAATTAGTTGTTAAAGGTTTTACACAACAAGAAAGCATTTTATTATGAGGAGATCTTTTTACCTTTTGCAAAGTTCTCCTCAATCCACATGATCTTGTCCATTGTCGCAAGTTTAAAGTTAGAGTTATATCAGATGGATGTAAAGACTGCATTCTTAAATGGTGACTTGGATAAAGAAATATACATGCAACAACCCATGAGTTATGTGGATAAAAAACATCCAAAGAAAGTCTGAAAGTTGTTGAAATCTATCTATGGGCTGAAGCAATCTTCAAGACAGTGGTACGTGAGGTTCCACTTGGCCATCACCACTTTTGCATTCACGATGAGTAAAGAAGATCATTGTGTATAACTGAAACAGTCTGGAAGATCTTTTCTGATACTATCTCTATATGTAGATGATATCCTGTTAGCTGGTAATGACATGCAATTGTTGATATTGACTAAAGATTGGCTATTCTCGAACTTTGAGATGAAAGACCTTGGTGAAGCCAACTTTATTCTTGGGGTAAAAATCATAAGGGATCGCCCTAAGAAATTTTTAAGCTTGTCTCAAGCAACCTATATACAAAAGATCTTAGAGCGATTCAGGATGGAAAATTAAAAAGCTGTTGAAACCCCTATGGATAAAGCTACCAAGCTAGACAGGAAATCGTGTCCCCAGACTGAAGCCGAGAAATTGGCTATGTCCTCAGTACCTTATGCAAGCGCAGTAGGGAGCCTAATGTATGTTATACTTTGCACCAGACCGGATATCAGCTATGCAGTTGGCATAGTCAGCCGTTATCAGAGTAACCCGAGACAGTCTCATTGGCAAGCTGTCAAACGTATATTCCGCTATCTCAGAGGAACAAAAGACCTAATGTTGTGTTATGAAGGCACAAGCCTCGAGCTCAAAGGATATTCAGATGCTGCTTGAGGTAATGACACCGATGAGGGAAAGTCTACTTCAGGATATGTATTCTTACTCGGAGAAGGAGCTATCTCATGGTCAAGTAAGAAACAGACATCCATAGCTCTTTCATCTATGGAGGCCGAGTACATTGCATGTTATGCTGCAGTTCAGAAGTGTGTATGGGTTCGCAGATTTCTATTGAGTCTGGGTGTTGGACCGAGTGTTCGTCAGCCAATATCGCTGAAGATAGATAATACTTCCGCCATTGACTTGGCAAAGGACCCTAAACGCCACCAAAAATTTAAGCACATTGAGATCAAGTATCATTACGTCCATGATCAATTGAGAGATAAGAAGGTCGCCCTCAGCTACATTCCTACCAAGGAGATGATGGTTGATCCCATGACGAAACCTATAGCTAGAGATCTATTTCAAGTTCACGTCAGGCAGATGGAATTGAGGAAAGCATGAGTGATGTACTTGTTTTATAATACCTTGGATCTTTCATTAATGAATAACATATCCCATTTATTTAGTATTGAACACTAATATAAACTAGGTAAGTAGATCATCAGCATTTACCTTGAGATCATGTAGGATTTCTATTTTTGTCGACAGGCCAGTCACCCACTCGCACGAGTTAACCAACCTTGAATGTACAAGAGAAGTACATTTGAGGCCATGTTTATACATTTAGGTATAAACTTCCTTTTATTGTGAATAATAAAGGATGAGGATATGAGTGAGTCGTATCTGCCTACAATCTTATAAAGATTGAAGATGAGACTGATAAAGTCGAATAACATAATCGCATCATTCCGTTACATGCGATCAATATTATGGCCTAAAATTAAGGCCAGGTTATGAGGTTATGAGATAAGTTGTACCTCATGTAGAATGACCTGCATATTGTAGACCCGACATTCACCTAGTATTATCTACTTTACGACGTGGATTATAGCCACGTGCTGGGACCTTTTACCTACAAATTGCTTTGATTCGATCTAATCATTACAACGTGCAAGTAGCCAGTCCCGTAGGTGACTCTTTATGTCCTTAGCTACCCTCCTCTTGTGTATATGAGGATGAGATTGAGTGTCGTTACTTTAGTGTACTATGACGAAAGGTCCTTGATTGGCCAGACTTAGTTACACTAGGAAAGCAGCTTGATTAATTCCAAATTACATATCTGCGTGGGGAAGATCCCGTGACAGTTACACCAAGTTTCTAGAACTATAAATACGCACTTGAAGACTTATCCGCGGTAGTATCGAGTTGTTTTCATTAGACTTTTGCAAACAATATTTTCTTAAAAAGCATATATATATATATATATATAAGTATTGCTTTTAATTGGTTTTAGTCGAAGTTTATGAAAAATCAAGTTTTCAGAATAACTCGATAAGTTGGATAAGTGCGTATGTTGGCCGAGTACTCCAGGTCGAGAGTCAACTCCATTCGGTGTGGTCATGCGGACTAGGACAGGCATTGCAAAGCTTAGGTTATTGAGTACTAGTTATGTGGTCACTTAGTACTTAAGCACCTATGAGAAGATTACGGTGTTCTAGCTGGTCCCACGCCTCTGATTCTTTTGATCGTGTTGTTTGATCTTTGATTGTTATTAGGCAAGTTAGATGGATAAATTTTTGTGCCTATCCCACAATGTGATTGAGTGAGAGATGTTGGACATAAGCCAGTGGGGCCCACCGGTGAGCAATCACTAGTGGGTGGTTTCTTCCGGCCTTTTCCATTCAGTTGAGATTTCAAATTTGAATTTGATATTGGATAGGAGATAAGGAGAAGACCGGATCATCTGGTCTCATCCTATCTCCTTCCTTTCCTATAAAAAGGGATGAACTTCTCTCGTAACTGAATCATAAGAAATATCGAGAGTATACGGAGAGAGATATAGTGTACACAAGAATCTGTTCATTTTGCCTTGTCCTTGGGACGATCTAATCCATAAATCTCAATTCAGGGCTACTTATACCATAGGATCAAAGGTGTGAATAGATCCATCTGCTCTAGTAGTAGATAGGCGGGCCGTTGAAGTATATATCTTCTGCTTTGTGGGGGTTCCAAAACTCGTGTAGACCATCAGATCTTGAGGGCTCACCTTCCGCGCTTCCCTACAATTTATATATTCTTCACTTCTTTTATGCTCTGATCTTCATATGTCTTCGATCTTCAGTTTCTAGGGGCTCAACCGATCCCCCTAACACACAAACACATGTAATTGACAAATAAAGTGCATAAATAAGTGCACTAACAATGCTCATCAAGATCTACAACTAAGATCGCCTTAATTACATCTACACAATTAATAAATTAAAGCACACATTGATTCTTCCAAAGCGCTAGCTTTAACAGCTACTTCGAACCATCCTGATTTTTGTGATGTACTAGAAACAAGAGTAAACTATCTTAGGCCATTGGACCAGGACTCAGTAGGCTGGGCCATTCATCATTGGCCCAGCCCATGGACCTGGATTTCAAGTCAAGGCCTAGCCTTGGGCGCAAGTTTAGGGCCTATTTAAACACAACTTCCACAAAAAAGGGTTTTCTTGCAAAAGCAAGCTTGTATAGACTTCGTCAATTTCCTAATCTTCACTGAGTGAGCTTTTTAAGTCCCATTTCAACGAGCGAGGGATCTAAATGCACAATATAAAAAGGGTCTTGGCTCAAAATAATCAGTAGGCATCTTTGTGAATGTGTGTCCAAACAGGCCTCAAGCTTCAAGCTAGATTGACTCTGCTACCTAGCCCATAGTCACCCTTGTTTGTTGAACTTTGAACCTCATTGTGAAATTCATGAGAATTTTGAAATGAGTTCTTGTGTTTTATTGCATGGGAAAGAGAGAATTCTAATGTGCGGGCACACCTATCTTTACAAGATCTTTTGAAAACCTTACTAAGAGCAGGAATACCAAATTTTGTGAATTGAAATATAGTTATTGTGGTGGATTAAGGCTGCTCTGTGTGTTTTCAGGCTTGGCCTCGAAGAATCAAGCTCCAGATCCATGCTTGGCGCATGTCTTTTCAAAGTGCCAATTTTCTTTTTCAAAAATGTAATACATTTCAAAATCTCAGTTTTTCTTTTAAAATAATTTTTCCTCAAAAACTCAATTTTTTACAAACATTGTCAATTTTTTTAGAACTTCTCACCTTTTTTGAAAATCACAAATCTTTGAACTTGTCAATTTTCTTCTTTAAAATTTCAATCATCTCTTTTTCAAAATACTCAAAGTTTTTCTATATCTTATTTTTTTTTTTCAAAATGTCAATTTAATCTTTTCATACTTTTAAATTGTTTTTTTCAAAATCAGAATTATATTCAAAATCTCATTTTTCTATCAAACATCGTAATGTAATTTAGAATATAAAATGTCAATTACTTCATAAAAATCACAATTTTTTTAAAATTAATTTTATTGAAACTTCTCAAATTTTTTGAAAAATCAAAAATCACAATTGTTTTAAACTATTCAATTTTCTTTTTCAAAATTTCATTTTTTAAATCAAAATCTTAATTAAAAAAAAAAAAATCTTAATGTTATAAAAAATTCTTTTATTTTCAAAATTGTTTTTCCGTTGATAATGAGAAGGGCGCATTGATCAACTTTTGCTCATTGCGATGGTCCAACCCTGTCGCTAAATTTTGAAATCCAACGGATTTGGTCCGTCGTTAAATATCTTTTTTTGTGACGGGCTAAATCCGTCACATTTCTAAATAAAGCCTTGCAATCCTGCCATGAAAACCTGCTTGAATTTCCCCTTCGCAAGAGATGAGCGACGGACCTTCTCCATTAGAGACAGATCTAGTCCATTGTTAAACCAAACTATTTTTGCCATGAACGAGTTCCATCACAAAATCTGTCGCAATTTTTCGATTTTGGCCTGGCCCATGTGTTTTCAGGCTTGGCTCGCCACTAGCTAGGCTTGAGATTGGAGTATCAAGCTCGAGAACCATGCTTGGTTCAAAATCCAAGCACATTTCTCAATCAGGCTAGGTTTTAATCAATGTACAAGAGCTTGAACGAGGTCCATAAAAGTTTGAGAAGGCAATTTTGTAATATATAAAATACATAAGAATCCTTCATATGTTAGTGCTCCAACCCATGCCCTGGTCTCTCTCTACGTTCCAACAAGACCAACCCTTAGCCTTTGGCTTGAACCTAGCATAAATATTTTAAGCTAGGCCTGTTGAGATGTGGAGTCACATCTGGGGGCCGCACGGCCGGTCTTGGGCCCTGCTCGACCATTTGTGGCCCTTGCTCGACTAGTCATGGACTGGCACGACTCAAAGTCCAGCGAGTATAATATTTTTGGTTCCGATGTGCTCGACCGGTTGTGGCCCATACTCGACCGGTCATGGGGTCCGCTCGACCGGTCATGGTTACGCTAATTTGTTTCCAAATCTGATATGGACTACGGATTTCTGTGTCGCCTTTCGCAAGGGTGCGAAAGGAAAGTTGCCAAAACTATAAATTGGAGTCTCTAGGGCTATTCTATGGTTAAAAGGGTGTTAAAGGTGAATATTGAGAAATATTTCTAAGGTGTGGGCAAGGGATTTTCTCTGTACTTCTAAGGGAGAGGTTAATATGTTGTCTTGTAATCTTCATTTTTCTTCATAGTAGAAGTTTACATCCATGATTTTTTTACCCTAGTTTGGGATTTTTCCACGTATATCTTGTCTTGTAGTTTGTTTGAATGCTTTGATTCTGTTTCTAGTTTATATTTCTTCCTGTTTATCGTTTGTGGGTGAGACTTGAATTGGATCTCTGCTCACTGTGTTGTTGGCGTGCTGCGCAACAACTGGTATCAAAGCTATTGGTTTAGTTCTATTGGAAGCGATGACAGAAGAAGGGAAAACTATAATTGAGAAGTTTGATGGTTCAAACTTTGCCTTCTGGAAGATGCAAATGGAGGATTATCTGTATCAGAAAGACCTCTATATTCCTCTAGGAGGAAAAGAGAAGAAACTAGAAAAGATGACAGATGATGAATGGTTTTTACTGGATAGGAAGGCTTTAGGAACGATCTGACTCTCTTTGTCTAAGAGCGTCGCCTTCAACATATCCAAGATGAAAACTACAAAAGAATTAATGGAAGCCCTAGCCACCATGTATGAAAAACCCTCTACGTCCAACAAAGTTCATCTTATGAAACAGTTATTCAACATGAAGATATCAGATGGTGGGAGCGTGGCTGAACATCTAAACGAGTTCAATACAATTACGAGCCAGTTGGAATTCGTTTGCATTATTTTTTATGATGAGTTTAAGGCGTTATTGATCTTGTCTAGTTTGCCAGACAGTTGAGATGGTTTGGTGATTGCTATGAACAATTCTTTAAGGTCGATAAAACTGAAATTTGATAATGTGGTCGGTCTAATTCTCAGCGAAGAATCTAGAAGAAAGGCATCAAGAGTTTCAGGGGATTCAGGGAATGCTCTAAACGTTGAAGGAAGAGGAATATCGCTGAACAAATGAGGCAATAAACACGGGCAGTCTAAGTCGAGGAAGAAGTCTAAGGGACCGAAAGACAAAGACGGGTATTAGCATTGCGGCAAGAAGGGGCACATGAAACATGATTGCAGGGCGCTCAAGAAACAAGAAGGAAGCTTTCAAGGTGGGAAGGATTCAATGAATCTATCTGAGGAGAGTGACACAGAGGCATTGATCTTGTCTCTTGATGGAAGGAATGAGTCTTGGGTTATAGACTCGGGTGCTTCGTTTCATGCCACTTCGTGTAAGGAAGTTCTACGTGATTATGTGTCAGGTGACTTCGGGAGAGTCTACCTGGGTGATGATAAGTCATGCAGTATTGCTGGAAAGGGAGACGTTCATGTAAATCAGATAGATGGAACGGCGTTGAAATTGAAGGATGTTAGACAAGTACCGAGTTTGAGAAAGAATCTGATCTCAGTGGGGCAGTTGGCCGATACTGGTTATGTGACGACATTCACCAGTGATTCCTGGAAGATCACAAAAGGTGCCTTGGTGATATCTCAAGGCAAGAAGGAAGGTACTTTGTACGTGACTTCAGGATCGTATAGTTCACTCGCAGTCGCATCAACTGGAGTGAATGGGCAATTATGACATCAAAGGTTGTGACATATGAGTGAGAAAGGGATGAAAGTGCTATTGTCAAAAGGGAAGCTATCAAGGCTGAAATCTATTAACTTGGAATTCTACGAGGACTGCGTGTATGGCAAGCAGAAGAAGGTAAGTTTCAAGAAGACAGGACGCGCTCCAAAGACGCATCTGTTGGAGCTTGTACACATTGATGTGTGGGGACTGGCACAGGTATTATCTCTTGGTGGTTCACGTTATTTTGTTTCTTTTATTGATAATGCTAGTAGAAAATCGTGGGTCTATTTCTTAAAGCATAAATCTGATGTATTTGATGTATTTAAGAAGTGAAAAGTTATGGTAGAAAATGAGACAGGTAAAACAGTAAAATGTCTCAGATCCAATAATGGGGGAGAGTACTGTGATAAAAAATTTGAGGAGTATTGTGCAGCAAATGGAATCAAACATCAAAAAATGATTCCAGGGACACCGCAGTAGAATGGTGTGGCTGAGCGTATTAACAGGACCATCCTTGAGCGTGCCAGGAGCATGAGGTTACATGCAGGGTTGCCCAAGACGTTTTAAGCAGATGCTTTGAATACTTCCGCATATCTCATCAATAGAAGTCCATCAGCACCATTGGATGGTGGGCTACCAGAAGAAACGTAGACTAGAAAAGAAGTGAACCTTGCACATCTCAGAGTGTTCGGTTGCACTTCATATGTTCACATCAATGCAGTTACCGGACACGGGTGTTACAACGCTACAGGATGATCGTGCACAAGAGCATTATGAGGCAAAGCCGCATACACCAGTTGTGAGGAGGTTTACTCAGGAGAGGAGACCCACAGTCCGATACTCACCCTCCTTACATTATCTACTGCTGACAGATAACGGTGAGTATTTTGAAGAGGCGTTACAGTCAGATACATGGGTTAAGTGAGAGCAGGCCATGGATGAGGAGATGGACTCTCTTGAGTCCAATCGTACATGGGAGCTAGTCATTCTACCTAAGGGTAAGAAAGCTCTTCATAATAAGTGGGTTTACAGACTGAAGGAGGAGCACGATGGTTCGAAGCGGTACAAGGCTAGATTGGTTATGAAAGGGTTTCAACAAAAGGTAAATATCGATTTCACTGAAATATTTTCACCTGTGGTGAAAATGTCTACGATTTGGATGGTCTTGAGTATAGTGGCTATAGAGGACTTACATTTAAAGCAGCTAGATGTTAAGACAGCCTTTCTTCATGGGGACTTTGAAGAAGAGATATTGTAAGACCCGTGTCCTAATCCTTACTGTTCCGTTGGCTTCCGCGGTCCTTCCGGTCAAATTCCGTCAACCGTCGTACCATATCCGGTGTTTGCACACGATCCTAGGCCAGGTTCCGCGCACTGATGACGGCTTGATCTGAAAGTTGTATCATAACGACCGCTCCGTCGCTGCGGTTCCAACGCCGCGTCTTGTGCGTCAAACCGACGCTTAGATCATAAGTTGGGGACTATGCATTATAATGGCCATGGACCGCGTATTGCGGGGCCCACCTATTCCATGTGGCACTAATCTCTAGGAAATTATGAGAACAATGACCTCACCCTACCCTAGCTATAGCCACCCTACCCTAGCTATAGCCACCCTACCCTAGCTATAGCCACCTTACCTACCCCTATCCCTTCTTACAAGCATTTAATGCTAGCCACCCTCTCTTACAAGTCATTATTACCTACCTAAGCTACTCTCCCTCTCTCTTATCTCTCCCTCTCTCCTTTATTTTTTTCATTCCTTCATTTTTTTTTTCAAAGCAACAAACCCATACGTATGAGACCCTCTCCCATTTCTCCCAAGCTACTTGTGTGGCCCACCTTTCCTACCCCTTCATCTCTCATCTCAACCATCCATTTTTCATCTTCCTCCATCAAAGAGTAGCACAAGGAGCTAAGGAAGCCAAGGGAGCAAGAAGATCAAGTGGTGGGTGCCTTGATAGGGTAGATTTTCATATTTTTAAGATGGACCAAGTGAGGCCAACCGATCAATGGTTTGGATCTCACTTTGGACCCTAAGATGTGGCCGATGGCCCACTTGGATCATCACGATCATTCCATGATGGGGCCATTCTCCATGGACCCCATCATGATGTTTACTTTCTTGCATATTTAGGGTCATCTAGACCATCTAATTTAGTGGAGAAGGGATCTCCACCGTTGGATCTAACTTTAATGGGCCCACATGTAATGAGACCCATTTGATGTATGATTTAGTGCAAGGGAGGGCCCATAGTGTCGGGGCCCCTCCATCACGCGGATCTCACCCTCTATCTCTCTATCCCTCTCTCTTTTATTTTATTTTCTTTTATTTATTTATTTTTTTTTATGATAATGAGTTTGTGTGGCCCACTTGAATGGACCCCACCATGAGGTAGGTATACTATCCAAACCATTTATAAGTGGGGCCCATCTTATATGTGTAGTACCTATGACTTGGTGGCCCACCTAAGTAGGGCCCACCTCCAACATTTGTGCCCAAGTCCAGCGTCCAGGGACGCTGGACGTTTGCTGGAAAAGAAACACAAATGCAAGCTCTTTTTTTTTTTTTTTTTTAAGCTTGGAATGGTCCACTCATGTAGGCCCCACCTTGATGCATGTATTAAATCCACACCATCCATTCCCTTCCCAAGCTCTTTTTAGCCGTTGACCTGAAAGATGGGATCCATCAGACTTTCAGGCGGGCCATACCGTAGCAAATGGTGGTTTACGCCATTGAAACCTTCCCTAAACTTTTTATACGTCGAAATATGCCCAATATTGGGCTTGGTTTGCTTGTCTCGAGCCATAGAGGGCTACTGGACGGAGTGGATTCGCTGGATATGGACCCCACCTGCAAAATCCATGAAAATCACAAAAAAATCAAAAAAAAAAGAGACTCAACACAGCAGTTGCTGCTGCTGTGTCAGGTGGCAGCAGGCGCTGCCTGCGCCAGCGTCCGGGCGGACGGGTCCAAGTACAGCCACCTAAACCGTTTATATGGTGGGCCCCTACCTGACGTGGGCCCACCCCAAAAATCAGCCTGATCCAAGACTCAGGTGGCCCACACCGTGTGAAATAGTGGGATTGACCATTTACCTTTGAAACCCTTCCTGGGCCCACACCCCCCCCCTCCCCCCCCCCCCCCCCCCCCCCCCCCACCCCCCCCCCCCCCCCCCCCCCACCCCCCCCCCCCCCCCCCCCCCCCCCCCCCAACCCCCCCCCCCCCCCCACCCCCCCACTCCCCCCCCCCCCCCCCCACCCACACCCACCCCCCCCCCCCCCCCCCCCCCCCCCCCCCCATATGTTCTAATGCAGTTACCGGACACGGGTGTTACAGCGCTACAGGATGATCATGTACAAGGGCATTTTGAGGCAGACCCGCATACACCAGTTGTGAGGAGGTCTACTTGGGAGAAGAGACCCACAGTCCGATACTCACCCTTCTTACATTATCTACTGCTGACAGATAACGGTGAGCCAGAGTATTTTGAAGAGGCGTTACAATCAGATACACGGGTTAAGTGAGAGCAGACCATGAATGAGGAGATAGACTCTCTTGAATCTAATCGTACATGGGAGCTAGTCACTCTACCTAAGGGTAAAAAAGCTTTACATAACAAGTGGGTTTACAGACTGAAGGAGGAGCACGATGGTTTGAAACAGTACAATGCTAGATTAGTTATGAAAGGGTTTCAACAAAAGGTAAATATCGACTTCACTAAAATATTTTTACCAGTGGTGAAAATGTCTACGATTTAGATGGTCTTGAGTATAGTGGCTATAGATGACTTACATTTAAAGCGTAGATGTTAAGACGACCTTTCTTCATGGGGACTTTGAAGAAGATATACATGCATCAACCAACGGGATACGTGGCACCGGAAAGGAGAACAAGGTGTGCAGATTGAAGAAGAGTTTATATGGCATGAAGCAGGCCCCGAGGCAATGTACAAGAAGTTCGACGTTTCATGTCGGGAAACGGTTTTAGGAGATGTTATGCACACTCTTGTTATTTGAAGAAGTTTGATACGTCATACATCATCCATCTTCTAACGTTGATGATATGCTTGTGCCGGTTCAAGCATGAAGGACATCTCGGATCTCAAAAGACAACTGCTAGAGAATTTACCATGAAAGATTTAGGAGCTGGAAAAACAAATCCTAGGCATGAGGATAAAGCGTGACAGGAAAACAATGAATTAGTTTTGTCATAGGCGAGTACATAACCAAGGTACTTGATCGATTCAATATGAAAGGTGGTAAGGTTAGCACTCCATTAGCCAAACACTTCAAGCTATCTAAGGAACAAGGTGCAAAGACGCAGGAGGAACGGGACTACATGACTAAAGTCCCATACGCGTCAACTATAGGGAGTCTTATGTATGTTATGGTGAGCACGAGAGCAGACATTGCTCAAGCAGTGGGAGTTGTTAGCAGGTTCATGAACAACTCCGGGAAGGAACATTGGGAAGCTGTGAAGTGGATTCTTAGATACCTGGTAGGTACTAAGGATGTAGGGTTATGCTATGGTGGATCGAAAATCAAGCTACAAAGCTACGTCGATTCAGATTTGACAGGAGATATCGACAGCAGAAGAAGTACTACAAGTTATGTTTTTACTCTGGGTAGTGCTGCAGTCAGTTGGGTCTCTTAGTTACAAAAGATAGTATCTATCAGTACGACAAAAACAGAATATGTTGCTGCTACAGAAGCATGCAAGGAGATGGTGTGGATGCAAGGTTTTATGGAGGAGTTGGGTAAAAAGCAAATAAATTGCAGTGACAGTTAGAGTCCAATACACTTGGCTAAGAATTCGACTTTCATTCAAGGACCAAGCATATTGCTATCAGATATTACTTCATACATTCATTACCTGGAAGATGGATCGATCGCTCTGGAGAATATTCATACATGGAATTCTAGGATATCTTGATGTAGGAGAAGGAGTCTGTTGGCACTTGAATTGGTCCTTTAGGTGAAGTAGGTGACTCCAGTGAAGAAAAAGTTTACAAGGATGGCCCAATATATGTTGAGACCTGATACTTGGATGCCACCTAGGCGTAGGGCCCCTCTCCACTATCTGATTTGCCGACTCAAAGTCCATAGCATAAGATTTTGGTACGAGGTGCTTGAAGGAGCCCACATGACGGTCGTTAGTCTCGACTGATCGTGGATTTTGTTAGTCTTGAATGGTGCCGAGTTTGTAGTCACCTTCCATGGTGAAAGGAATCCACAAACTATAAATGGGGTCTATAGGGCTATTCTCAGGTTAAAAGGGTGTTAAAGGTGAATATTGAAATATTTCTAAGGTGGGGTCCATCGATTTTCAGCTGTCTTCCTAAGGCAGAGGTTAGTATATACGCCATTGAAATCCTTTTTTAATTCTTTTTGCTCTATTTTCACTAAGTTTGGGTTTTTTATCTTTCTTGGGCTTTGTGAACTTTTTTTGTTCAGTGGTTTATCTTCTTAAGTCTTGGTGAGACTTGATATTGAACAGAGGATGTTTGGAAATCAAAAAAAAAAAAAAACTAGTCGTATAGTTGAACAATGTAGTCGCCGACCCCTACTATGATGATACATCAGCCACCCGTCAACATTGCCCATAGCGACCACCCACGGCTGAGGTAGAGGGCCCCACCTTGAATTTATCTGGCTAATGTATATGGTGGGCCCCACCTGACGTGGGCCCACTCCAAAAATGATCTCGATCCAAGACTCAGATGGCCCACACCGTGTGAAATAGTGGGATTGACCATTTACTTGAAACCCTTCCGGGCCCACGAAGTTTGGGATCAAGGTGAAATTTGTTTTCACCATTCATTGGGTCCATGATGGATTCCATGGTTTGGATGGATTATAAACATTATGGTGGGCCTTTACAAGTTTTTAATGGTGGTATACCTTACACCTTTAGGAGAACCTTTAATGAGACTATTGTTTTCTCACTTGTGTGATCCCACATGATGAGTGTGTGGGTCCAACCGTGATGTGTTTCGCCGTATTTATGTATAATATATAAATAATATACATTTTTTACCATATAATATTATATATTAATTATGTATATATATATATCCTATATTATATTATATGTATAATAATTATATATTTTTATTGTTGATGCCCGTGATTGAGGCCCACCTATAGTATGTGACCCTTTGTTGATGCCCACTCGATGTATTTAAAAGGCCCATGGGTCGAGGCCCATTTAACGTATTAGGGCCCATGGGTCGAGGCCCATTTGATTTAATGGGGCCAATGAGTTGAGGCCCATTTGATGTGCGCATGGGGCCCAATTGGTGAGGCCCGTTTGATACGCCCAGGCCCAGTGAGTGGACCCATCATGGTTCATGCATATCATAATTTCGAGGCCCATTTGACACGTGTTAGGCCCATAAGCTTAGGCTACATTTGATGTGTTCAAGCCCCGGGTTCTAGCCCATTTTTCAATGCATTTTAGGCCCATTGGTGCGGCCCATTGGTGTGGCCCACTTAATGAATGAAGGCCCATATGACTTGGCTAATTTGATGTATTTAAGGGCCCAATGGTTGTACTAAGGTCCTTTGCAATAAGTGATCGCAAGCCTCTTTTGACATGCCATTTGTGGCGATCGTGCCTTGGGAAGCAATGTTGGTTTACGTCCACATTGTAAGTGTAGTGTGGTTAAATGTCCAAATTATGACTTTTCCTTGGGTCACTGTTAGGGCCGTAAATGTAATGTGTAGGCCGTCTAGGCCCACCTTCGTTATGTACATCATCCATCCTATATAGCATGTTTAATTCCATGATTCATGATCATATGCATCATACGTATGCCTGGATATGAGAAATGAAATATACTTATGCCTTTGGGCGAATTGTTTAGGCTCCGAAGGGGTGTTGCTACATGACGCATGATACCGCGAGAATTCCTTAAAAGGTAGGGTCCATGCTTCGCAATAGTGTGGGTATGGTTTTATACGCCCTAGCGAACATCATATTCCAATAGCCTACGAAAATAACGTAATCGTGGTTGGCGATTGGATACAATCGATTCATGGGTGCGATAGATATCCCTGGGTGAGACTCCCTAAACCCTTATGGTACCAGGAGGTTGCTCCAACGTCTAGTCCGAGTGGAATATATGAGCGTTGGTGCCTATACCATGGAGTCGTGTTTTCCACTATGTCGTTGTCGGTAGAAAGGCGAGTCCTTACACTTTGAGAGTAGGGGTTCAAACCAAGCAAAGTCGACGGGCTCGAGGTTTGGGTCCGCTATTGACGAGCCGAGCCCGATATTCGCAGGCGAGGGCTTTTCCACTCACCTTATTGCGCGCGATGGGCGGCAATCGGCTTGGAGTGTACTAGACCCCGGTGATATTCCAGATTTGAGCCGTATTGACATGTGGACTTAGATGAGGATTTGTATGCTTGACTTGCATTTTGCATTGCATGGCCTTGGTATGGCCGACACATTCTTTGCACCGCATGGCCTTGGTACGGCTAATGGGATTCTTAGCATTCATCAGCATGTTCCGCATTACTCTGATACTGCATGACTACATTATCACCTTAAGCATACACTTTCACCACCCTCTAAGCTTTCTATAAGCTTATGCACGACCGTTGCGTGCAGGTGACGTTGGATCGCAGCAGCGCTGAGGCTTGGACGCGTGGCTGATCTTTTGGAGCTCTTTTTTTTGTCTATCATCATTGTATTTCCCTTATGCTCATTGTACTTGTAAAGTTTTTGATTATAGTGGAAATGTGATGGAGTTTTTGGTTATTGTTTGTGGGTTATGCCTTTGGTTATGCTTATTACGAATCAAACTGATTTTGAACATCCTCCTTGTAGCATCCTAGGATCGGAACCTGGCAAATGGGCGCTGGGAGCCGAGAATGGGGTTCTACGGAGGCTGTCGGCGCCAGATTCGGCGATCGGGAATTTTGTGAGCCCGGTTTCCGAGTTTGGGGCGTGACAGATATACATGCATCAACCAACGGGATACGTGGCACCAGGAAAGGAGAACAAGGTGTGCAGATTGAAGAAGAGTTTATATGGCCTGAAGTAGGCCTCGAGGCAGTAGTACAAGAAGTTCGACAGTTCATGTCGGGAAACGGTTTTAGGAGATGTCATGCAGACCACTGTTGTTATTTGAAGAAGTTTGATACGTCATACATCATCCATCTTCTATACGTTGATGATATGCTTGTGCCGGTTCAAGCATGAAGGACATCTCAGATCTCAAAAGACAACTGTCTAGAGAATTTACCATGAAAGATTTAGGAGCTGCAAAACAAATCCTAGGCATGAGGATAAAGCGTGACAGGGAAAACAATGAATTAGTTTTGTCATAGGCAGAGTACATAACCAAGGTACTTGATCGATTCAATATGAAAGGTGGTAAGCCGGTTAGCACTCCATTAGCCAAACACTTCAAGCTATCTAAGGAACAAGGTGCAAAGACGCAGGAGGAACGGGACTACATGACTAAAGTCCCATACGCGTCAACTATAGGGAGTCTTATGTATGTTATGGTGAGCACGAGAGCAGACATTGCTCAAGCAGTGGGAGTTGTTAGCAGGTTCATGAACAACTCCGGGAAGGAACATTGGGAAGCTGTGAAGTGGATTCTTAGATACCTGGTAGGTACTAAGGATGTAGGGTTGTGCTATGGTGGATCGAAAATCAAGCTACAAAGCTACGTCGATTCAGATTTGGCAGGAGATATCGACAGCAGAAGAAGTACTACAAGTTATGTTTTTACTCTGGGTAGTGCTGCAGTCAGTTGGGTCTCTTAGTTACAAAAGATAGTATCTATCAGTACGACAAAAACAGAATATGTTGCTGCTACAGAAGCATGCAAGGAGATGGTGTGGATGCAAGGTTTTATGGAGGAGTTGGGTAAAAAGCAAATAAATTGCAAGCTGAACAGTGACAGTCAGAGCGCAATACACTTGGCTAAGAATTCAGACTTTCATTCAAGGACCAAGCATATTGCCATCAGATATTACTTCATACATTCATTACTGGAAGATGGATCGATCGCTCTGGAGAATATTCATACAAGTGAGAATCCTACGGATATGCTGACTAAGGCGGTCACACGGGAGAAGCTGAAGCTCTGTTCAGCTTTGATTGGTCTTTAGGCTTGAAGATGGGGAGGTGGTGCACTCCGGATGAAGAAGAAAAGGTTTACAACGATGTGTCTCCAAGTGAGAGATTGTTGAGATGTGGAGCCACATTTGGGGGCCGCACGACCGGTCGTGGGCCCTGCTCGACCAGTCGTGGACTAGCACGACTTAAAGTCCAGCGAGCATAAGATTTTTGGTTCTGAGGTGCTTGACCGGTCGTAGCCCATGCTCGACTGGTCGTGTAGTCTGTTCGACCAGTCGTGGTTACGCTGATTCGTTTCCGAATCTGATGCGGACTGAGGATTTCTGTGTCACCTTTCGCAAGGGTGCGAAAGGGAAGTTGCCAAAACTATAAATTGGGGTCTATAGGGCTATTCTCAGGTTAAAAGGGTGTTAAAGGTGAATATTGGAAAATATTTCTAAGGTGTGGGCAAGGGATTTTCTCTGTACTTTCAAGGGAGAGGTTAGTATATTGCCTTATAATCTTTGTTTTAATTCATAGTGGAAGTTTGCATCCTTAGTTTTTTACCCTAGTTTGGGATTTTTTCACGTATATCTTGTCTTGTGGTTTGTTTGAATGCTTTGATTTTGTTTCTAGTTTATATTTCTTCCGGTTTATCGTTTGTAGGTGAGACTTGAGATTGGATCTCGGCTCACTGCGTTGTTGGCGTGCTGCGCAACAAGGCCCAGGCTACACTAGCGTATACGTTGAACAATGCTAGTCGCACACCCCTACTATGGATGATACAATCAGCCCAACCCATCAACATTTGCCTCATAGACATGTGAGGAGGGGTAGAAGAGTTGATTCACCATGCACATCTCGACATGGCACATGTGTGCAACCAAGGCCACCCACCACATGACTCCAACTGTATAAACATGCCTTGCCCAAGAAACCAGGATGATGTGCTCATTGGATGGGCATAGCTAATAAAACATTGGGGCTGGTTCCAGAGCTTGTATTTGAAATGAATTGGAATGTAAATCACAATTACATTGAAATAAAGGTGATTCTAAATCCAGTTGTATTTAGCTTGTAATCATAAGTATTAGAATTCTTTAATATTTCATGTACTTGAATTTCATTAACTAAATCAACTTGAATATTTTAAATTAATTTACTTATGTGATATTTGATAGAATGATTGTAATCATCCTATTAAAATATATACTTTGGCTAAAATGAGGAAAATTTGAGCCTCAAGTGGGTGACAAATGTAAGGACCATAAATGAGCGACTCATTGACATTTTTTAACCAACTATTTAGATGGCCAATTTGGACAATTATGATCATCCTAGTGATGTGATTTTATGGTAGCAAATAATTAGATTGTTTTAGGTACCACCAGCATGCCAATACAACGGATTAATAGTGTAGCAACACCTTTGTTGCATGCACAACTCTCCTACTTTAAAAAAGGGAGCCAAAAGAGCATTTCACTCTTATTATACCCTAACCTATGCAAAAATTCTAGATTTCAAAGTACTCTAAGGACGTGTTTGGACAATGGGATTAGGTGGGATGGAATTGCATCCGGTCGTGCGCCAAGTTTACTCCGAGTTTTGGGAAGAATGGAAAAGCTCTGGATGGAATTGCATTGGGTCTAGTGTCGATTTCACTCAATGTTAGCAAGTTGTGTAGGTCCCACCATGATGTGTGGGCTATATCCACACCGTCCACCCATTTTTCGAGATTATTTTAGAGCATTGGCCAAAAAATCAGGTAAATCTAAAGCTCAAGTGGACCCCACCATAGAAAGCAACGGGGATTGAATACTTACCGTTGAAAACTTCTTTGGGGCCACATAAGTTTTGGATCTGCCTCATTTTTAGGCTCATGCCATAAAATGAGGTTACAAAACAAATGAACGGTTTAGATATAACACATGTGTATTATTCTCAGTAATTTCAAATGATATATCCATTCAATGTACCACTATATTACCAATGAAATTAATCTACTCCCATAGCAACCGGGACAATCCCTGCCATGGGAAATAATTATGTTTTTTAATCCCATCCCACCTAATCCCTTCTAATCCCACCGCCCAAACACGCCCTAAAAGTATGTATTTCAAATACCCACCGCTTCATTTACAACCAAATGGACAGCCCCAAATGATGGATTTGAGGCAAAATCCCTCGAATCCTCCGAAATCTCCTCAAAAACAAGGTGCCAAAAGGCCCCTAGCTTCAGCCCCAAAAAAGTAAAACATTACGGGATAAGGCTTTTAATTAGCTAAAAATGCATATTCTAAATTAGATCAACGAAAATAATCCGCCAAACAGCTGACAGAATAACAGAGATTGCATGGGTCCTTACTCTTACCCGGGTGGTAGACTCCCAGGAGTTTCAACACCGGGTCAAGGGTTCGAGTACCCACCAGTGGTGAAATCCCACGGCGTGCGTGTGTGCGCATAAAAAAAAGAAAAAAAGAAAAGAGACTGCATACATAGTAAAACGCCAGAGTCCAGATCAAGAGGATTGGTAGGGTTCTAAAACCAAAGCAAATGTACATATGGGGTACATGGTTTGGTGATCCAGACCGTTGATACGGTGCCCCACCTTAGACTTCGTATACCCAAAAAAAATAAAAAAAAATTAACATATTAGGTGATCTGTATTTTTAAAATTAACAGCTGATTTATTATTTGTAGGGCTGTGATTTTCCAATCAGGGAGATTTCCCGGGAATCCCTAATCGACAGTTTGGCTCATCAGATCAACGGTTAGGTTCACCCAACCATGGACTCCACGTGCATGGACTCATGAATCTATAATTCCACCCAGATCAGTACCTCCAAGGTCTGTTCATGGAAGAGAAGCTATACTGATGCAACACACTCCCTGCAACAACCTATCTCCCATCACTCCCAAACAACTGTGAAAAAACTCCGCTGGCCGTCGCTTCCGAGCTCTCGTAGCTCCGGACGGACGGATTATCTCTCTCTACTTCTACACAACTAGAAGGAACACGTCGAACATTCGGTAATGGCAGCCCAACTGCATTCATAGCACTGTCATCATGTGTTTCTCTATGCATTGCCATCTCTTGAAGCTGCAATGCATACTGCAATCTCCACAACACATCTCCCATTGTCGGCCGATCGACACCATACTCAGCCAAACACTTCTCTGCTGTCTCTGCAAATTTTTTCAAAGAGTTAGGATCGATCTGACCCATGAGTCTGGGATCAATGATCTGCTCAAGCAGCCCTTTCTTTTGCATTCCCACGGCCCACTCAGCTAAATTCACCTGATCACCCGAAACTGAATGATCAACAGCGGGCCGCGCAGAGAGGATCTCAAGAAGGACCACACCAAAAGAATACACATCCGACTTATCGGTTAGATGGTGCCTTTTGTAATACTCTGGATCGAGGTACCCAAAGCTGCCTTTGATGATGGTGGTTATGTGGGACTGATCGAGAGATGGGACGGCCTTAGAAAGGCCGAAATCAGCGACCTTAGCCGAGTAGTTCTCATCGAGCAGAATGTTCGCCGATTTAACGTCGCGGTGGATGATTCCATGTGCAGACCCAGTGTGAAGGTAGTGAAGGCCCCGTGCTGAATCGATACATATCTGAAGCCTCTGCTTCCATGACAAGCAGGGAAAATCCGAACCGTAGAGATGGTTTTTCAGTGGCCCATTTTCTAGGAATTCATAGACTAGTATCATCTCCGACTGTTCTTCGCAATACCCAATTAAGGAAACAAGATGCCGATGTCGAATTTTCGATAGGACCATGATCTCGGCCACGAACTCCGGAAAGCCTTGGCCAGACCCGGGCTTTCCTCGCTTCACTGCAACTTTGGCACCATCCTTGAGAATACCCCTATAGACATTTCCGAATCCACCCGAACCGATAAGAGAATTTTCATGGAAGTTGTTGGTAGCAAGCTGGATGTCAGCAAATGATATCTTCAGGCCAAGATTTATATTCGGACCAAGTAATGCACTGGTTCTTTCGGTTGCTGTAGTATGCGAACTCCCTCCGTGTAGAGATATCGGCAACCACCTCACACTTTCCTTAGGTCTGGCCTTCTGTTTCTTCTTCGTTGTTGTCTTCCTCCCGCGTTTAAACACCAGCACAAAAACTAGTACAAGCAGCAAGATGAAAACAAAGCCTCCGAGTGGCAAACCGACCAGAAACCCAATCGATGGTTTCTTCGAATCGGTCCTGGAAACCAGCCCCGACCGACCATCATTTATCATCATGATCTCTACCCCATTTAGTATCACATTTTGTTTCGGAAATGGCATTCTATTTGAAGGACCAACGCTTATATTTATGTGGCTCGATTTGTCAGGATTTGCGATGAATTCTGCATAGTAAGGTGCAGCAAGCTGGGAGACATGATCGCCGAGATGGAAATCTCTAATTGCAATAGAATCTCCAACATAGACATGGAAATACAGCTCATTCAGATTTTCACTAACAATGTCACAGAAATGCAGCCGAACAAGGTATTTTGAACCAGAGCTCACACCAAAGCTCCAAGTTATATTGAAAGTCTGTGACGATGAGGTTTCATCCCGATTCATTTGTCGGGCGGTGCGATAAACACTCAGAGGAGTGATGTCAGGAATCACTCCTTTCTCATACCTGATCGGCGAGCTATTAGTGGCCGGCTTTGCCGCCACAGGTAATGTAAGGAACTTATCATCAGAAATCCAACTTGTCAACAGAGTGGAGTCACTGATTTTTGGACCACCAACATTGATTCGATGGACGGTCTCTAATACTTGTATCAAACTGCCCGTGGGACTGACAAGCTGGGCTGAAAATACTTCAATTGCATTAACAAATGCAAAAGACACTGGTATCTTCTCAGAAGGAGAGAACGATATTACGAGCTTACTACTATTTATCTTGATGAAGAACTCCTTGAATGTACCATTTTTATTCATGTCTCCCTTAAAATCTCTAAACAGAGAAAACCCAGAAACCGAAACGTCGAAAACAGCAAAGGGGAGATTGTAGCCATGAGAGGAGAATGGAAAGAAATGGAGGCGTACCACATGAGTTTCACTGCTGTTGATCTCGAACTTATAGGAGGATGTTCTTGTGAAAATACGCGCTGTTTGGTAGAGAGAATTTGAATTTGAAGTGTCTTTGATGGTGATATTTCCATCACCGGAGAGGAATGAAGATTTGGAATCGCCGACGAAAACCCGGCCATCATCGACAGTGATGGTGATATTGAAGTGTCGCTGTTTGGTAGAGAGAATTTGAATTTGAAGTGTCTTTGATGGTGATATTTCCATCACCGGAGAGGAATGAAGATTTGGAATCGCCGACGAAAACAAGGCCGTCATCGACAGTGACATTGCGGTCAGACCCGCAGCTGATGAAATACTCATCTAAAGTAAAAGCTGGTGAAGGAAATTGGAAGAAGAAGAAGAAGAAGAAGAAGAAGAGGGAGAGAAGAGACAGAAGAAAAGACTCCATTGAGAGGGTTAGGACTGCAATTCATGTATGTTGAGTTCTTGCTTTCTTTTATAGATGAGGAATTATGCCAAATTGCTAGTAGACGACTGCAATATAATGGTTAATCTGGACCGTCGAGATTGCCTAACAGAGAGTCTTGCCTAATGTGAGGTTCTGATTATCATCGAATATACAAATTCGGGGAACAAAATTTTTACTGTTGGGCAGTTATGATCTTCTGATCAATGTAGTTTTTGGGTTGTACCCCACCAGTAGTGAAGGATCATAATCTGGACGGTTCGGATCATGGTTTACGTTTGCATGCCTTGTTTACAGTGGATATTAGCATGTATACGATGTCCCATGTTCTTTCAGATTATGGTTAGCGAGTATGTTGAATTTTCTTCAGACGACTTATCGTGGACTGTGTTGGAGTCTGGGTCTGTGGGACACGTGTTAGGTTGTAGCAGTTGGGGACCATCGCTTTATAGGTGGACCGTGCTCTCGGCCAATGGCAGCATCGGGCCGTGGAAAATTATAGCAGCCCAAGGGGAACGGATTGGCAACTCCCCCTGACACCAGCCATTGGCTAGTGGTCGGTGCTCTGTGGGGCCCACCATGATGTATGTGTGTCATCCATGCTGTCCATCTATTTTTATATATCATTTTATGGTATGATAAAAAAAAATGAAGTATATCTCAATCTCAAGTGGACCACATTACAAGAAACAGTGTTGAATGAATTTTGACCATTAAAAACGTTTTGGGGGTCATAAAAGTTTTGGATTGAGCTGATATTTATTTTTTCCCTTCATCTGGGTATGTATGACCAAATCAACAGATTGGATGTCAAATAAACAGTACAGTGGGCCTTAGGACTATTTTAATTGTGAATATCCATTCATTATTTTTGTCCTGTGGTGTGGCCCACCTAAGTTTTATATCCCTATCATTTTCTACATAAAGCCATAAAATGATCTATAAAAATGGATTAACGGAATGGATGAAACACATACATCATGGTGGGGCCCACAGAGCACCGACCACCAGCCACGGGGCTGGTGTCAGGGGGAGTAGCCAATCCGTTCCCCAGCCGAAGCGGGATTGCTTTGATGTCGGATTGCTTTTTGGAAGGGGATCTGCAGTGATACGGTGGGCCCCAAAGGAGAGAAGCGGACGATAAAGAGTCATCAACGGGTGAATGTACCTGAGTTTTGAGGTAACACTTACTATCAAGGTGTTCCGTAGTGCTGACGGTGGCCACAACCACCACCACTGGTGTCTTTAGCACAACGGTTGTTATGGCAACTAACGGTTAGGGTCTCTCAACTATATATCCCATAATATTTCTCTATAGGAGATAAAACATGTCATCAATGGCAATTACAAATCATTTCTTTTCATAACGGCTGTTACAGTAGTTATGATCCCGTAACGTGTTACGGTTGTCACCGTTACCTTTACGTAATGGTCATTATGGTTTAATAACAGTCTTTAGACACACCTTGCTTACTATAGGAAGTTTCTATCGTCGACTGTGTTGGAGTCTGGTTTGGCAGAGTATGGCTAGCGAGCATGTTGAATTTTCTTCAGACGACTTATCGTCGACTGTGTTGGAGTCTGGGTTTGTGGGACACGTGTTAGGTTGTAGCAGTTGGGGACCATCGCTTTATAGTTGGACCGTGCTCTCGGCCAATGGCAACATCTTGGTCGTGGAAAATTATAGCAGCCCAAGTGGGATTGCTTTGATGTCGGATTGCTTTTTGGAAGGGGATCTGAAGTGATATGGTGGGCCCCACAGGAGAGAAGAGGATGATAAGAAGTTATCAACGGGTGAATGTACCTGAGTTTTCAGGTAAAACTTACTATCAAGGTGTTCCGTAGTGCTAACGGTGGCCACAGCGGCCATGGCCACAACTGGTGTCTTTAGCACAACGGTTGTTATGGCATGTAACCGCCTTTACAGTCTCTCAATTATAGATCTCATAATATGTCTCTATAGGAGATATAACGTGCCATTAACGGCAATTATGGATTATTTCTTTTCATAACAGTTGTTATAGCAGTTACAATCCCGTAACGTATAATGGTTGTCACCGTTACCTTTGCGTAATAGTCTTTACGGTTTAGTAACGATCTTTAAAGCACACCATACTTATTACAGGGGGTTTCTATCGTGCAAAACTCTAAGGGGGGGGGAAGAACTACAACGTCTGTGTGAGATCTACTCCATACAACAGTTTCTCTTGCTCTTGTTAGGATACGAGCCAAAAAAATGAGGCAAATTCAAAGACTCAAGTGACCGCACCATAAGAAACAGTGGAGATTGAACTCCCATGGTTTAAACCATTTTGGGGCCAGAAGATATGTTTGTGTAGTATATAAAGATTACAGTGAGCCTCAAGTAGGTTTCAATGGTGGACGTTTCTATTCTTATTGTTTTTTTTTGTGGTGGGCCCAATTGATCTTTGGATCTGCCTTTTTCCAAGCCTCATCCTAAAATGAGTCGGAGAAACTAATGAATGGTGTGGATTCCACACAAGTATCATGGTGTGCTCCACAAAGCTTTGGGTTACACAAGCTGGCGTCCGGTTACCATTACCAAAGAAATGTCGTACCATGAGCGGCCCCAGGACAACACTAGGTCAAGGTTTAAATATCAAAATCTTCTGTGGTGTGTGTGGGTGCGTGTGAGGGAGGTGTAACAAAAAAAAAAAAAAAAAAAAAAAAAAAAAAAAAAAAAACAAAAACAAAAAAAAAAACTCTCCCTAATACCTAATGGTGTCAATCATGGGCTAGGTTGGCCTGGCCTGGCCCACCTTAAGCTAGGCTCGGACTGAAGTATATATCAAGCCATTGGGCTAGCTCGGCCTTGAAAATCAAGCCTGTTTCAAAATAAAATGGGCTGAACTTGGACACAAATGTCCAAAAGCTTGTAAGCCCAGATGGGCCCATTTGTGTGCCATTTCGTTCAAATATACAAACGCCTCTTCTTCAAAATCAACCGTAGAACTCTCCTCCTTCCCCGGTTCGTGGTATTTTCTTCAATTTTCCACTGCTTGGATTGAAAACCCTCCTCTAAACATTGATTTTATGTTTGATTACCTCATTAACTCACTTGAGTTCTCAGGAAAAATAAAAATAAAAGTAATCATCGCATTAAAATGCTTCTTCTACATATAATCCCCACCCATGTTGGGAGATTGCGGAAGCACACAGAGATGAATCTAAGAGAGTAATCTAATCGCACCAAGCAAATACAAAAATAGCGCAACGATTTAACGTAGAAAAATCCTTTCGGAAAAAAACAACGGCACAAAACGACGGATGATTACTATGAAAGCAAAAATTATAAAGATAAAGAGCTTACCCGATTCGAACAACTCGAATCTCACCCTTGTTACACCCTTTGAAACCCTTGGACCAATTACAAACCCTAAAACTACCTTCCAATCCCGCTTACACCCATATATATATAGCCTATAGAATGATCCCAAGCAAAATCAGAAACAAAATTCCACAAAATCGCAACTCTGTGTAAATTTGTGCGATCCAATCGATGTCATCGAACACACTTCAATTTCATCGAACACACTTTAATGTCATCGAAACTTATCTTTCGATGGCATCGAGGTCTTGTCAATGGCATTGAACTAACACCAAAACTGTCCAGAGACAAAACATGAAAATTTGATTTTCTCTGATTGCATTGAGCCATCTTTGATAGCATCGAAAATGTGTCAAGTTAGTCCAGCGACTAATAGGAGAAAATTCAAAAAATCTTGATGGGATCGAGCATTGCTCGATGGCATCGAAGATTGCAATGAATAGTCTGTCAATGTCATCGACAGGCCCTGTTTGAAACTAGATTTAAAACATCAAAACACAACAATCTACATGTATGTTGGAGCCGAAATGTACTGGCTCATACTCTCTGACCCTTCCTTCTTAAGTAGGCATCTCTCTATAGAAAAGACCCAACAAAAGTAAAAGCTAGAGATGGCTTTTGAGCCTTTGCGAGTATGTGATTTGGATTTTATCGGGTGGTTTTGATCATTGGCTCTGCAACTGCAATGAGAAAACCTCAACTCTCTCTCTCTCTCTCTCTCTCTCTCTCTCTCTCTCTAAAAATGACCCAATAAAAGTAAAAACTAAAGATGGCTTTTGAGCTTTTGCAGGTATGTGATTTGAAATTTATGGGGTGGTTTTGATTGACCATTGGCTCTTGAGCTTTTGCAGGTATGTGATTTGAAATTTATGGGGTGGTTTTGATTGACCATTGGCTCTGCAATGAGAAAACCATCTCTCTAGCTTTTGCAGGTATGTGATTTGAAATTTATGGGGTGGTTTTGATTGACCATTGGCTCTGCAATGAGAAAACCATCTCTCTCTCTCTCTCTCTCTCTCTCTCTCTCTCTCTCTCTCTCTCTCGTGTTAAGTTGAGCTCAGGTCAAGCCCTATGCATACAGTCTCAACCAGGCTTCGGTTGGACTATTTTGGCCCGCCATGCGCCCAAGTCAGGATTGGACTTACCTTTAACAATCCAAGCCATGCTTGGATAGGGCTTGGCCTAGCCCTAACCCAGCCCGCCGACACCCCTACTAGTACCTAGAGGGGTTATTTCATAAACCCATGTGCAAAACTTTCATGAGATGTATGTTGTCAACAAAGTATGAGCCCTCATTTATGTTCATTTAAAACTGAGGTAGCCACACCATTGGGAACATTGAGATGGAAGCCTACTATTAGTTTTGCACAGGACCTGCCATCGTATTTGTTGGAAATCTATAGAAGCAAATCCTGAATTCGAATAACACAAGATTAAGCAAATGTAAACAAAGTGATTACAAGTACACACGATTTTTATGTAGAAAACCTTTGCGAGGAAAAACCACAACACAAAATAACAAAAAATCACTATAAAAGCAAAAATACAAGATATTGAATCACTTAAAAGCTCGAAAAACTCTTGTTTTCACCTCCCCAAACCCAATAAACGTTTAGTCATCGATTAGCATATGATTGGAATATCTCATATATATATATATATATATATATATATATAGGGTTACACCTGGAATAGGAAATAATATGCGCAATTTCGCAAAGTTACGCACGCCCCCGAGTGAAGCATTGATCGATTGACACCAATTGAGCAATCTTTAATCGATCAAGCCAGCATGTTCGAGCAATTAAACATGTCCAAAAGTGTCTACAAAGTTTAAAGGTATTTCCAAATTTCTAACAATCAATTGACCTGATAGTTCGAACGATCCAGAAAGTCCAAAATTGTCCAAAGTGAAAAGCTCCAGGTGGAAGCCAACCCAACATAACCCTACATTACAACGCAATGCTACTTATCTTAGCTCATGTTGAATGATGAACAGTCAGTCGAACTGCCAATTGTCTTGTACGTAACCCTGGCTCTCTCCAAGTTTCCAATAAACGGCCACCCCACTACATTGACACATGGTTTTGTGTGTTTTTCTACATGGTCCCATGCAAGCAACCCATCCCCACATTGAAGCAGATTGTGTCCTACTCCTTGTTAGACAGATCTGTGCGTGGGCCATTGTGGTTTATCTATTTATCCACACAGTTTATTTATTTTCTAATATCATGTTAAATATGTGCATCCACAATCTCAAATATTTAGTAAGCTAGCTTGCATTAAATGCAATAATTATATACACTGTAATCCACTACAGCATTGAATCTACCTCATTTTTTTAACCCATACACTGACGTGATAGAGAAAATAAATGTAAAATGTGGATAAGTGTATACATGACAGTTGAGCCATACCTGATACCTGAGATCCGACTAGTCGGACACAATTCACTTCCTCCCAACATGCCTGCACAGCTGTCAAGGAAGCGGATTGCGTCCAAACCGCAACCGCCGTTCGATTATAGCTCCTGTGGGTCCACCGTAATGTATCTGTGTTATCCAGGCTGTCCATCCATTTTTTTTTAATATCATGCACAAGTGGACCACACCAAATGAGCTTGGGTTGCATTAAATGCATAGAGCATTAAATACAAGAATCATTTTAATGTGGTCCACTTCAGCCTTGGGTTTGTTTCATTTTTCGCTCGTATCTTAAAATAACACAAGAAAATGGATCAACGGTGGATAAAAAGATAATAACGATGGCCCTACAGGAGCTCTGGTACGGTGGATTATTGTCTGACCGGACGCGGATTAGCAACTGATAGGTTGTGTAGTGAGACACTTGAGGTCTTGGTATCCATTCCCAGCGGGGTGCCTAATATGGAGTGTGTGTACTGGCATAAGTGTGTACTTACAAGCTAATCCAAAAAAAAAAAGTAGTGTAGCCCTACTTGCTATTGAAGTGATGTCACTGGCCCCACTATGATGTATGTGGTGTATCCACACCGTCCATCCATTTGAAGATATCATTTTAGTGTATGATCCAAAGAATTAGGCAGATCCAAAGCTTTAATCGACCCCACCACAGAAAACAGTGGGGAGAGTGATTCCCACGGTTGAAACCTTCCTAATGCTCACCATGATGTTTATTTGAAATCCAATCTGTTCACAAGTTAACACAGACATGAAAGAAGGGAAAACACAAGTATCAACTTGATCGAAAACTTTTATGTGCCTTAGAAGTTTTTAATGGTGGGCGTCACTCTCCCCACTGTTTTCTGTGGTGTGGTCCACTGGAGATTTGTATTAGACTCATTCTTTGTCTCTTTCCCTAAAATGATCTCTCCAACTGGATGGACGGCGTGGATACAAAACATACATCATTATGAGGCCATATAATTAACTTAGTGACTTCACTTCATTAGCGAGTTTCGCTACTCAACCTGTCATTAGCTAATTCGCGTCCTGTTGGGTTTCTGGCCCAATCCGCTTCCGCCGGACGCGGATTGCGTCCTACCCTCGCCCCGACAGTAATCTGTCCCGGCAGGGCTTTGTGGGCCCCAACTTGATGTATCTGTTTTATCCATGCCATTCACCGCTTTTTGCAGAATATTTTAATGTATTCCTAAAAATGAGGCAGGTCCACAGCTCCAGTGGACCACACCAAAGGAAGCTACACTGATAATGACATCCATCGTTGAAACCTCTATAAGGGCTAACGTGATGTTTTTTTAGCATACAACCTATTAATAAGGTCATGTAGACGTGGATGAAGTTAAAACACAACTATCAGCTTGGTCCGGAACTTCTCCAGCTCTCAAGAATTTTTTAATGGTGGACATTCATTCCCTTTGTGGTCCACTTAGACTCGGACCTGCCTCATGTTTTGGTTAATATCTTAAAATGATACGAGGAAATCGTGTAACGGCGTGGATAAAACACTTATCTCACTGTGGGATCCACAGAGCCCTGCCCGGACGGCATCAGCTTCCGGCTGCCAAAGTGTCGGGCTGGAATGGACTGGGCCTTATCCTACAAAGCCCAGTAAAAAATCATTTGGGCTAGCTCATACCTAAGCCCATGCTTACCTGGTTGGGTGAAGCCATATTTATGTATGACCGAGAATGGCTGTGGTCTTACTGTGGTTTCGCTCTATTAAAATTGGTAGTGACTGGTGGTGACCCACTTCTATCCAAACCATCCAAAATGCGGGTCCCATTGAAGAATATATGTAAAATTATTTTAACCAATCAATCCTATCCATCCATTTAATGGCCACCAATGGATGGTCACATAACATTAATTTAATGTGATTACAGTCCAAATTTTAAAGGGTAAAAAAAATGAAATGGTTAATATAGTCTTCTCCGCGCAATTTTAATATACTACCTTCAAAGTTGGGTCAGAAATTTGGACGGCCTTGATTTCCATTAAAACTATGGCAAGTATACTTTTGAAGAATCCCACTATGTTTAAGAGCTCCGATTGGGTTAGGCAGCTGTAGCAGCTAGTGGGTTAGGACAACGGATTGGCTACTCCCCCGCCACTAGCCCAGTGGTGGTGGTCGGTGCCCCGTGGGCCCCACCATGATGTATGTGTTTCATCCATTTTTAAAGACTATTTTATGACTTGATGCCAAAAATGAGAGGGATATAAATCTCAGGTGGACCACACCACAGGAAAACAATAGTGATTGGATATCCACCATTAAATCCTCCTAAGGCCCACTGTACTGTTTATTTGACATCAAATCTGTTGATCAGGTCATACAGACCCGGGTGAAGAGAAAAAACAAAGATCAGCTTAATCCAAAACTTTTATGGCCCCGAAAAACTTTTAATACTCGAAGTTCATTTAAAATTGTTTCCAGTAATGTGGTCGGCTTAAGATTGGGATATAACTCATTTTTTGTCTCATACATAGAATGATCTAAAAAAAAATAGATGGACAGCATGGTGGGGTCCACAGAGCACCAACCATCAGCCATTGGCCGGTGGCAGGGGAGTAGCCAATGGGTGGGTTAGGCCCTGATCGTGGCCCCACCTAGATATATTTTTTTATATATCCACACCATCCATCCGTTTTTCCATCTCATTTTATATTATGGTCCCAAAAATGAGGCATATCTAAATTTAAGACAGACCACACCACATGAAAAGAGTGGTGATCGAACACGCACCGTTAAATACTTACCATCGCCCACTGTAATGTTTATTTCCCATCCAAATCTCTTGATAAGGTCACACAGACCCGGACGAAGGAAAACACAAATAACAGCCTGATCAAAAACTTATGTGGCCGCGTGAAAATTTTAACGGTGGAAATTCAAACCTTACTGTGTGGTCCACCTGAGATTTGGATCTACGTCACTTTCCAATCGATGCCCTAAAATGAGCGGTAAAAACGGATGGACGGCGTGAATATTAAATTAAAAAAATGAGCTAGACATCGAGGTGGGCCCCACAGTCTGAGTCTCACCTAATCCACGTCCCATTATTTTTAAACGAATAGGCCACTCCCACGTGTCTATTGCTACGCGAGCGTTCGATCGAAAGAAGGGAGGCTCGACTCTGCAGCACGGAGGCTCTCCGTCTTCAAGAGAGGGGGAAAGAGAGGGAGGGAGCGAGAACGCTGTTGCGACGGATTAGGCGTGAGTCCGACTCGACTGACCATTTGGCTCTTGTTCTTCCTTACGTACGGTTTCGATTCGATTGCTATCTGCGGTTTTATTTTTAGGGTTTCTGCTTTAAAAAAAAAAAAAATCATTTTTATTGAAATGAAGAAGCTTCATCTCCTTCGTTCGCGTTTTCTCTAGAGAGATCCTCGACCCAGGATTTGCTTAATATACTCGAGTTTCAGTTTGTGCCAGTGGGCCACACGGTTCAGTTGATCTGCACCGTTGATCTGCTGGCTCCCACTGTGGATATACCATGGCCGAGAAATCTCCCGTATAAAAAAATCCTAAAATTTCAATTTGTGGCCTGAAAATGTGGAAACGGTCGACATTCAACTGAAAAGTGGTCCGAGATTGGTGGCTGGGATGTTCCAGTCCAGAAGAAGTTTCAGCCATGGTCCATACATGGTGGGACCCGACAGAGCAACGGTTTGGATCACCTGAACAGTGGGCCTCACGGAAAAAAAACATGGTAGAGATATTTACTGCCCTCAGCTGATGATCCAGATAGTTTGTGTGATGGGCCTATCTTTGAGATTCTTCGATAATCTTCCTGATGAGACGATCCTAACCTTTTCCTGAATGGAGGATTCTAAGCTTTGAATCAGTGGCCTGAAAATAGGTGATTACGAGAAGTATACAGATGCTGTCCATATTTCACAGAGAAAGGATTTTCCAGTTAGGGAGATTTTGGGTAGTGAAGGGGCCATCACATCAATGGTCTGGATCACTAAAAACCGCAGGCCCAAGTTCTACTGACTCGAGACCTGAGGGTGCTATACATGTCACTGTTTTGATGATGCCATACATCTCAATGGTCATTTTTTCTTCACTGATTTTCTTTTCCATGCTTTGAGCTTGTATTTCGCAAAGCGAATGTGAGATTATTGTATTTCGCAAAGCGAATGTGAGATTATTGAATGATGTTTATATTTTCTTTGTTCATATGTTCGATACCACGTAAATTAATCTTCGTAGTGTAAGTTTTTTCTATTCAAAGAGATTGAAACTAAGTGCATAAGACGAATCCTATGGCGGGATCTTTTCCTGCATCCTACCTTGGGTTGCATCTTTGTATAGGAAAGCTGGCTAAGCATTTGTGGGATGCAGTGGTGGAGAGTTTCAAAAGAAAATTAGCATAGTAGAAATGTCGGGACCCAGTGTGCGTGGGGATCGGGGATAACTCTCATTAAGGCTGCATTATCAAATCTGCTAATCTACTTTATATCGCTTTTTGGTTGTCCGAAAGTGGTGCTTGGCGGGGTAGATAGATTGAGATGGGACTTCTTATGGTAGAGAGCAGAAGGTTCATCTAAGTTCCATTTGTTAAATGAGGCAATGTGTATAACCTTATGAGGAGGGAGGGGTGGGAATTAAGAACTTGAACATGATGAATAGGGCTTTATTGGAGAAGTGGGTATGGAGATTTGGGATGGAGGACAATGTGTTTTGGAGACATATACTTTGTAGTAAATATGGTTTTGATGGGGGAGGGTGGTGCACTAGGGAGACATCTACGTATAGAGCGTCAGCAATCTGGAAAGGTATTCTTTCAATAAATGCAACGTTTGGGGAAGGGTTTAGTTTTGCCCTAGGGCATGGGGAGAGGATCCGCTTTTGGAGGATGTGTGGATTGGGGATGTGACGCTGAAAGTTCTATTCTTGAGGATTGCCCGCTTGTTATTGCCTTGTGACATTGTGGCGGCACAATGTTTTTCAACCTACAGGGATTATGTTGTTTGGTCCCACTCTTTCCTTTTGGACGAGGAGGTGGTGGAACTGATATCCCTTTTGAACCACATTCAGTTGTATTACCCGGAAGATGGTGTGAATGAGCAAATGATTTGGCATAAGGATCAAGTAGCTTCTTAGTCAAGTCATTCTACTAGATGCTCCATAGCAAGAGATCGGGCGGAGCATGTATGGATACTAGGTATGTTTGGTACTATGGTGCTCCCCCGAAGGTTGCGGCTTTTAGTTGGCTCATCAGTCAAAATAGGGTGCTGACAGTGGACAGTATCCAGAAAAGGGGGATGTTTTTACTTAATGTATGTCTATTGTTTGTGGCAAATTCTGAATCGGTTAACCATTTATTTCTTCATTGCTGTTTTGCTTCCAAGGTACGACATAGTTTCTAATGCAGGCAAGGTGTCCCGTATCGGTATCGGTTGGCGTAACGGTGTCCTCCAAAACCGATACGGATACGGGGGCGTAACAGTCCGTAACGGCGAAAAATATTTTTTTTTGCCAAAAAAATATGAAAAAATATGGATTAAATCCAGAATATTCTAAGCATTCCAAATATGCATTCATTTATAAATTGGAACATGTTTATGGTGGTGTAACGGTCCACTCTTTGGTGAGAAGTTGTATCGGACTGTCTGATGAATTTATAAACCAGATAACTTGAATTTGACTACAAAATTCATATATTTAATTTTCTAACTATCTACTATCAATGATAGATATATTAGAATGAATATAAATGAAAATATCTTACATTAGGTGTTTGCAATTATTTTTGAGGAATTTCTCGAACATACCTGTGCACGTGACTGTGATTCCTGTCTATGACCTGTCATCCTCAAGTCAAGAATATTAAAAAAAAATAATTAGTAGTGTCTGATATACTCCCCTGCAACTTGATTAAGGATTACTTGATTGGTTGTCAGGGGAGCTATTTTAAATACAAGTTCGGCACTGTCAAGTGTGTGCATGGCTTCTTGCAATAATACTATTGTGAGCTGTCTGCTGCAAATACTTACCTTAACATAAATAAATACTCACAATCACAAGTCACCACCAAAATGAAAATCTGTTTTTTTGTGGTTGCTCGATCTCCACATCATCGTCATCGTCACCATCAGGCTGAGGCTGTCCAATAGGTGTAGGTGCTGCATATCCATAATATCCAGTGCTAGAAGGAAATACTAGATCAACGAAACTAGAGGATGACTGATCCTGACTAGGTAACGACTCTGACTCGGAGTAAGGATATCCAACAGTGCCCGTCGAATAGCTATACTGGTGTCCATACTCAGGCTGTTAAGAATCTTGAGATTGAGAGTGCGTCTGCTGTGATGAGTAACTTGGATTTGGATCTGGATGTCTATAATCATATGGATATTGATCGGGAGGGCTACTCCAAGATGGATGTGATGGAACAGGCTCAGTATAACCATCATAATTCAATTGACCATAAGAATATCCATCATAATAACCAAGACTATGAGCTTACTGATGTTCTGGACCTCCCGGACTCGGTGCACCACTAGATGTACCCACCTCCTGCTGGCTGTATCGTGACTCGGTACACTTATAAGTCCGACCTTGTGTACCACCTCGTCGATGTTCATCGACATCGTGATCTGTAGACGGCTGTATAGGGTGCTGAGCAACACCAGAAGTGCCAGCACCAGGGGCAGGGGGGTTATCGTCATCATTCGACACGGTCACGCTACCACTGCTCATACTCTTTTGTTGATCTTGAGGCGTATCCGTACGTGGCATAAACGCTGCCCCTCTTACTGGGTCCAACACATCTGCACGACTCTCTTGTTGTGCTCTGCGTATTTTTAGGTTATCAATTTCCAATTCTTTACTATCCTCTTCAATTTGTTTTTCCCTTGTTTTCAACCAAGGTAGAAGTGGGTCATCCTCATCATAAATATTGTCCAAGTTTATTAGACAGTAGTCTCCGTCATCAGTAGCTGTAATGCTCTTATGATGTCGTCGCATTCTTAGTTTTATATTGTAGTGCATGAAGACAAGTCTATCTAATGTTCTAGTCTGCAATCTATTCATATTCTTTGAATGAATGAGCGCAAAACAACTCCAATTCCTTTCGCAGCTAGAGGAAGATGTTGTCTGGCTCAAAACTTTTACTGCAATTTTTTGGAGAGCCTTTGTACTCTCTCCGAAATTAATCCACCATTCGGCCGGTTGCAACCTAAATACTGCATGCTGTGCAAGAGCATCTCCAAAGCTACCAAGGCAATTTCCAAATGTATCTAATTCATTCAATGCCTTTATTTGCAGATCTAAGTCAGGCTCTAATCTCTTTATCACATTTTTTAGCCCGACACGAACTTCATTATCCGCAACAAATGATTGGGCATATCAATACCTAGGATTTAGGTAGTAACCTGCTGCATGAAGATCGTGATGGAGTTGTTTTGTCCATCTCTTGTCGATCATCTTTCACTTCTACAATCACGTTGAATTGCAAACTTTGCCTTATCCATGGCATCATATAGGAAGCCCATGGGAGGTGCTTCATCGAATTCAACAAGACGGAGTACCCTCATTAGTGGCTCCATCACCTTTAGGATCGCCTTGACCTTCTTCCAATATTTGTTGTCCCGTATGATGTTCGCAACTTCGACCGGTGTCCCTGATATCTTCTTCCCATGTTTTGTATTGAGCCATTCTCGGGAGGCGAACATCTCACTCAACTCTTCCCTATGCTGGAATAAACTCTCTAATGCTATAAAGTTTGTTGCGAATCTAGTCGCTGCAGGCCTCAACAACTCTCGTCCTTTCGTGAACTTTCTCATTATTGCAACTACTTGATTATGGTTGTAAATAAACGTCGTCACTTCCCTTGCCCTTTCGACCATCTCCTTAACATTCTTCTTCCTCCCAATATCTTTCAATATAAGATCAATACAATGGGCAACGCATGGTGACCAAAAAAGATGTTTTCTCTTATCCATCAATATATGTCCTACAAACTTATATGTTGCTTCACTATCTGTCACAATCTGCACTATATTCTCCTCTCCAATCTCGTCCACAACTTTATCCATTAGTCCATTAATATAAGTAGAATTTTTTGTTGCCTCTGAGGCATCAATTGACTTGTGGTATATAGTTCCTAAGTGGCGGTACACTATGAAGTTGATCATGCTGCGTTTGGTTGGGCTAGTCCAACCATCACACATGATTGTGCATCCTCTGACTTGCCATACAGGTTTAAAGGTAGCCACGTATGCTTTCACATCTGCATACTCTGCATCTGTCCATTTCCCCCTAATCTCCTTAGCTGTGGGGGCTTTTATTCCTTCATCTACTTCTGCTGTTGCATCAATTACCACCTGCCAATATGGAGAATTGGCTGCGTTAGGAGGTATGTTGGCATGTATAAATAACTTTGCTGCTGCTCTACCTAATTTCTCAACGGAAGTTCTACTGCACATTTGTTTTATCTTTTTTTGTTTAGTTGATTCTTTCCTAAATAAGATTGGATCAATAGAGGGTCTCCTAGGCTCATATACTTCTTCATCTAAACGTATTGGGGCATCACGTGAAGATGTCTGTCGTCGGCTCCCAAACATACGTCGTAACCCACCAAACCTACCCCCCCACCCCCATTTGCAGAAGCAGTTGCACTTCCAGTTGCACTCCCACTCCCACTCCCATTGCCCCCCCTGTATCACGCACTGACCCATGCGTGCCAAACATGCGGCGATGTTCTTCCTCTTCACGAGCTAGACGCAAGCTCTCTCTTCTAGCTATAGTAAATTCTCAATCTGAATCTTCGTCAGAATCAATAATATCTTCATCACGAATGCCCATATATTCAGGACCAAACACTTCCTGTCGAGCTGCATCTAAAATATCATATTTCTTCTTTTGTACAGCAGTACGTTTACCCTTCGACTCATCCAGACTAGCTTGCATTAAAAGCATTATCTCTTTCGGTACTCTACTACATGGCGCAACTTGACCCTTTCGATGTGCCAAATGTTGTTTGAAACGGGTAATTCCACCAGTCACTAGTCTATCACAATACTTGCACTTCATTTGGTGCTTAGTACCACCAACCCTCTCACAATGTTGCCATCCAATATCATCACTCACTTGTTGTTGGCCAGACCCAGACATTTCTTTAGGTTTAGGTAGATACTAGATAATTAGATATGAGTATGAGTGTATGACCTATGTTAATAAAGATGATTTTATATTATAACTAAACCCTAAGAAGCTCCAAGGCAAAACCTGTCCAATATAAGCAAATAAAAACATAAAGTCACTAATTCGAAAATAGAAAAAAAAATTATAAAATGATACCCCAAATCTGTAAAATATACATTAACATATTCTACTATGATTAACACATCACATGGCATGATTAAAACAGTAAAACATTCGTTAAAAAATTATTTTTCGAATTTAAACAAAAAAGGCCATAATTAATGCGTAAATAGAAAAAATATTATAAAATTATAAAATGGCACCCCAAATCTGTAATTTGCACATTAACATGTTCTACTATGATTAACACATCATATGGCATGATTAAAACAGCAAAACAACCATTAAAAATTGATTTTTCGAATTTAAAAAAAATGGCCAAACTTCATGCGTAAATAGAAAAAAATATAAAAAATATATAAAATGGCACCCCAAATTTGTAAAATGCACATTAACATATTCTACTATGATTAACACATCATATGACATGATTAAAACAACAATACAACCATTAAAAATTGATTTTTCGAATTAAAAAAAAAATGGCCAAAATTCATGCTTAAATAGAAAAAAATATTTAAAAAATATAAAATGGCACCCCAAATCTGTAAAATGCACATTAACATGTTCTACTATGATTAACACATCATATGGCATGATTAAAACAGCAAAACAACTATTAAAAATTGATTTTTTGAATTTTAAAAGAAGGGGCAAAATTCATGCATAAATAGAAAAAAATATTTAAAAAATATAAAATGGCACCCCAAATCTGTAAAATGCACATTAACATGTTCTAATATGATTAACACATCATATGGCATGATTAAAACAACAAAACAACCATTAAAAATTGATTTTTCGAATTTTAAAAAAAAGGGTCAAAATTCATGCGTAAATAGAAAAAAATATAAAAAAAATATTAAATGGCACCCCAAATCTGTAAAATGCATAGTAACATGTTCTACTATGATTAACACATCATATGGCATGATTAAAACAGCAAAACAACCATTAAAAATTGATTTTTCGAATTTAAAAAAAAGGGTCAAAATTCATTCGTAAACAGAAAAAATATTTAAAAAATATTAAATGGCACCCCAAATCTGTAAAATGCATATTAACATGGCCCATCGAGCTTTGATTCAACAAAATCCGTAATATAATGTGTTATTTCCTCAAATACCCAGCCAAGGTTGGTCGAAATTAGTAGTAGAATGAGTGAGAAACAGCAGCAAAAACAGAGCTTAAAATGCAAAAAAAAAAAAAAGAAGTTACTGTTTTTTTTTTTTTTTTACCGTTACGGGTCTGTAACGGCCATTACGCCCGTAACGGGCCCGTATCGGCCGATACGGGCACAAAAAACCATAACGACCGATACGACCCCGAAATGCGTATCAGCCTTCATCGTTACCGTTACGTATCGGCCGATACAGCCGATACGTAACCATTTTGGCACACCTTGAATGCAGGAAAATTAACCACTTGCTCTAAAAGCTCGAACTAATAGAGCATGGCGAATTAATCCCTTTATCTCATAGCCTAGGCCCCAAATCCATGGGTTAGGTTCTCGGTTGAACCCTTCTCGTGGGCCCCAAATCCATGGGTTAGGTTCTCGATTGAACCCTTCTCGTGGGCCCCAAATCCATGGGTTCTGCCCCCTCGTGTGCCCTAAATCCATGGTCTCCTCCTCACACGAGTCACCCGCCTCACACGGGCCCCAAAATCCATGGGTTATACGGTCCACCCACCCTGAGTATGCCCCTGCATCCCATAGGCCACCCTACTCAAGCCCGGTGTGAAAATGCCCCCGCATTAATCACCCCCGATGAGGAGTCTCGAATACGAGACCTCCCGCTCTGATACCAATTTGATGCATGACAATCAACCACTTGCTCTAAAAGCTCGAACTAATAGAGCATGACGAATTAATCCCTTTATCTCATAGCCCAGGCCCCAAATCCATGAGTTAGGTTCTTGGCCGAACCTTCCTCGTGGGTCGCAAATCCATGGGCTCCGCCTCACATGGGCCCCAAAATCCATGGGTTATGCGGGCCACCCACCCTGAGTATGCCCTTGCATCCCGGTATACTCGAGTAGGTCGTCTGATGTCCCCATCAATTCCCTCGGCTGAGAAGATTTCGCCTCTGGCGAAATAAAGTTGCAGTGATGCTTAAGGAGATTTGGGTTTTGTCGATGAAGCTCCAACTCTATGATCCACATACTGTATGATTTTGGTCTGCCCATCCATTTAACAAGGTACTCCTGGTAACTGTCATGTCGTGTGGAAACCGCTTCTTCATCTAAGATATCCTCCATCTCCTCTCTTCTCATTAGTATGGATGGTATGGATGGTAAAGGTTGAGAAGAAGGGTCAGGTAATGGCTATGGGTTTTGGGACAGGTCAGGGGTATCATCATCAAAGTTCATGTGAGGGTTAGGGGAATGTCCGTGAAATGGTACAAGATTTTCACATTAAATGTGGAACCGATACCCATGTTGGGTGGAAGATCTATCAAGTAAGCATTCGAACCCAGTCTTTTCAAGATTTTATATGGTCCAACGCTACGGGCTCGTCATTGTTTTATGGTTCTCTGTGGAAACCTTTCTTGACATATTTTAATCATGACTTCATCACCCATAACAAACTCTTTAAACCTATGGTGTGAGTCAGCAATCATTTTGTATGTTTCATTACTTATATTGATTCTTTTTCTAATCTCCACATGCAAGTCATGCGTATATTGTGTAGATGCATATGCAAACTCTAAAGGCCTATGGAACATAGACATGGGTATGCAATCTATAGGGGTCCTAGGCTCATCTACTTGTCTTTCCAAATCCACTTCCTCTCCAGGACTTATTTGATCATGATGAAGGTTTGGTAAAGTCAATGTGTGAATGTCTCGCACGGGTATAAGCTCATTCGATATGTCCTCTGGAATAACAACACTAGACTCCTCTAATTCTAGACTTACCTCAGATGGTAACTCTACACTAACCTCGGGTGTAACCTCAAGTGGCATCTCCATAATAACCTTAGGTGTAACCTCATTTGCCACGTGGGCATACAACATTAAATTAATTTTAGTCTCTCTTTCAGACTTTTTGGCATTAACTATAGGAAGAGACTCAAGCTGGAGTTTCGTCACATCTTCAGGACCACATGTCTTGACGTCCTCCTTTTTAGGGATGCTTTTGGGCGGGAGAGACTTCAAGACAATCCTTTTGCTTCCATACAGAAACAAACACGTATTCGAGCGACCGAATAGTGTTTCGTCCATGTTATACAACTAAGGCCTGCCCAAAATGATGTGGCCTATATCCATAGGCAAAACATCACACCACAACGTTTCCATATAAGAACAAAACTGGATGGGAATATGACAACATTGAGAAACCAGAATTGAAGATGCATCAACCCATGAGACTCGATAGGGCTGAGGGTGAGGAACGACTAATATACCTAAGCAGTCCATGGTGCAAGCAGATATCACATTGATGCAGCTGCCACTATCAATGATCACCTTGCAGTTTTTACCACCACACTTGGCATAAGTGTGGAAAATTGAATCCCTGCGCCAATCATCACTTTTTACAATTTGGCTTAAGGCGCAGCTAATAATCGCAAGTGACATAGTTTCAATTTAATTCCCTACTTGTGATTGGACATGTTCCCGAGTGTCGGGGTTTGCCTGAAGGGAGGCTTCAAGCCAATTGACACGCGCATTGATCAGGGTCAATTGAGTTGTGGTGGTCCTATTGTGCGCTTCAATAGCCGTCAGACTGTTGTTGATAGCATTAAAGGCCTCGTCAATCTGCTCTAGATTCATAGTGGGATGTAGACCAAAGCCACGTCCTGAACGAGTAGGCATACGCAAGGACACTCTATAGGAAACCCTAGGTTCTACGACAATGTGATGACAATGATACTACTAACCTAGAGATCACGCTAGGCACACTAACCAAAAAATTCAGCAAGTCGCTATCCTCAAATCTTAAGTTGAAAATTCAGCAAGATAGTAATCTGAGGGTGCCAAACTGAAAATTCAGCATAGGTGTAATCTGAAAATAACAAGCTGAAAATTTAGTAATAAGATTTTCCAACAAAAACTTCAGCAGTATGATCCTATATGCAATGAATGCTATACTAACCCTAGATGTGACTCTAACCTAGATGCAACACAAAAAACCTATGCTAAACCTATGGTCTCTCATACCAAATTTGATGCAGGACGATTAACCACTTGCTCTAAAAGCTCGAACTAATAGAGCATGGCGAATTAATCCCTTTATCTCATAGCCCAGGCCCCAAATCCATGGGTTAGGTTTTCGGCCGAACCCTCCTCATGGGCCTCAAAATCCATGGGTTCCGCCCCCTCGTGGGCCCCAAATCCATGGGCTTCGCCTCAAACAAGTCACCCGCCTCACATGGGCCCCAAAATCCATGGGTTATGCGGGCCACCCACCCTGAGTATGCCCCTGCAACCCACAGGCCACCCCACTCAAGCTCGGTGTGAAAATGCCCCCGCATTAGTTTCATGTCCAAATTAAATATATGTTGGGTCCAGTGTGTTATAAATAGCTATGCTATGTAGTGTCTTTTTTTTTTCTTCTTTTTTTTTTTCTTTTTTTTTTTTTGAGAGATAACGAAGATTTCATTGAAAGGAGAAGAAAACAAAACAAAAGGAGAGGGGCTGCTGAGAAAGCAAAATGCCTAGACTCCTAAGAAGGAAACATTACAGCCCTTGAGAGAATCTACATTAACAGCTCAATCTATGATCAAGTTTTTAACTCTTCGAACAAGAAAATCGCTCGACTTGGATTCATTTCTAAACATTCTTCCGTTTCTTTCTTCCCAAACTGTCCACCAGGTAGCCAAGAGGGCTAGTCTCCAAATAGGAGTTCTTTGTTTACCAAGGTTGACACCATGCCACACCATTAGCGGCCGGGCTGAGAAGGAAGGAATGGTCCATTTGATACCGAAAGGGCCCAAGCTATGAGGCCAGATATGATGGATGAAGGGACTGGATAAACAAATGATCTACCGTCTCTTCGTTCTCCATGCAACAAAGGAAAATATTCGGAAGGATCATGCCCCTTTTTCTCAAATTGTCGATTGTGAGAACCTTGTTTTTACCAACCAACCACCCCAAAAAAGATATCTTTGGAGGGGCCTCATAATACCAAATCTAGCTTGTGGAAATATCATCTTCACGGGAGTGAGAGCTGACCAATGCTTTGTAAAAGGACCTGACCAAGAACAAACCTGACTTTTTAGCTTTCCAAATTAATTTGTCTTCACTTAGGAGGTTCGGCTTGCTGTTGGATATCCGCTCGAAGAGAGCCACGAACTCGGAGACCTCCTAGTCCTGCAGATTCCTCCTACTTTAGGGTTCCAGACCACTTTCCCGCCAGAGATAGGAAAAAAAAAAATCAGCAACTAAAGCCTAATTATGAGATACACAATAGATGTTTGGAAAGTCATCTTTGAGGAGAGAATCTCCCACCCAAGAATCTTCTCAAAAGTGGACTGTGAGGCCATTACCAACAACATAATCAACGCCTTTAAGAACCTTCTTTTTCATAGAGAGGATACCCCTCCACAAAGCCGAGGCTCTATAAGAAGAGGAGTCTTTAGACCACCAACTGCCCGAAGAACTACCATATTTGCTTTTAATAAGCTTGTTCCATAGACGCCCCTTTTCATTCCCCAATCGCTAAGTCCATTTGCCAAGGAGAACTTTGTTCATAGACTTGAGACTTTTTAGCCCTGCACCTCCATCTCTATATTGCTGACATACTATCTTCCATTTAACTAAATGGAACTTCTTTTTCTCCTCTTTCCCATGCCATAGAAAGTTGCGTCTCAATTTCTCAAGGATAGCCAGAATCGAAGCAGGGCATTTGAAAAGAGACATGAAGTATAACGGGAGATTAGATAGCGCCGATTTGATAAGGGTTATACGGCCCCTGAACGATAAGTATCTACACTTCTATCTAGCAAGATATTTCTCGAATCGGTCATTAACTCTATCCCAAAGAGATTTAGGGGGAGATCCTGTGCACAACGGAAGGCCAACGAAGGAAGTCGAAAATCTACTTTCAGAACAACTGAAAAAGTCAGCGTAAGACCTGCTGACTTCTTGGTCCATGTTCACCCCATACAATTTGGATTTGGCCATATTAACCTTAAGACCAGAAACTGCCTCAAAATAGCGAATCGTAGTACGAAGGTTACTCACCTTATCTTGGTTGGCTTCGCTAAAGAGCAATGTGTCATCGGCAAATTGGATGTGAGAGATCGGAATATTGAAACCTTTGATTCTGATGTTGCTTAGAATTCCCTCTTCTTGACCTTTGATTATCATTCTGGATAGGGCCTTAACCACAATAAGAAACAGGAAATAAGATAACCGGTCTCCTTGGCGAAGACCCCTAGAACTTGAAGAAGCCTTTTGGGGCGCCGTTTAGGAGGACCGAAAAATGAGCGGACCTGACGCACTCTCCGATCCATCTAATCCATTTCTCCCCAAATCCCATACGAGCTTGCATGTACTAGAGGAAGGCCCAATCGACGTGATCGTAAGCGTTCTCAATGTCTAACTTGCATAAGATGCCTTTCGATTTGGATTTGTGCGAACACTATAAGAGCACTATAAATGATCTTCCTGCCTGGGATGAAAGCGCTTTGATTATCTGAGATGACGTTCCTGATCACGTTCTTCAGACGAGTCGACGGTACTTTCCCCAGAATTTTATAAGGCCCACCAATCAGACTTATCGGCCTAAAGTCCTTGAAATTAGACGCCCCTAGGAATTTGGGAATTAAAGCAATGAAAGAAGCCCCGAGGCATTTAGAAAGGCGGCCTCTGTCGTGAAATTCTTTGAAAAAAGCCATGAGATCGTCTTGAATGGTTTCCCATAATTTTTGGAAGAAATAAATAGGGCCTTGATTTCTTCCAGCGTGAATGGGGCTTCAAGACAGGTGGCATCCACTGTTGTTAACCTATCTTACTATAAGAAGTCTAAACCTGGTCTGATCCAGTTCTCTCCCTGAAGGAGATTGCTAAAAAATCTGATAGCCTCTGATTCAATAAGCTTCCTGTCTTCAGTAATGGTGTCGTTAACCTCAATGTTACTGATCTTGTTGAGTCTTTGCCGAGCGCTAGCAATGCTATGGAAGAAACTAGTGTTCTTATCCCCTTCCTTGATCCATTTAGACCGCGAACATTGTCTCCAGGCGATCTCATCTTCAAACACTCTAGCTAATATATTTTGAATAATTTGAATTCTACTTGAGATAAGATCACGAGACATTGTTCCTTCTTCCTCTTTCATATCGATAGACTGCGGCTCTGATAATAAGGTTTCCATTTCCTTTGACCTTTTATCCGATTCTTTTTCTCTCCACTGTTTAATCTTTTCCTTTAGAAGCTTCAGTTTGAAACTTAGCCTATACCCAGCGAATCCTTCAACCTCAAATTCTGCCCACCAATTTTGAATAAGTTGCGAGAATCCTTGAATCTTTGTCCAGGAAATTTCAAATCTGAATGGTTTAGGACCCCAACTTTGATTATCAGCTGAGAGGATCAGAGGAGAATGGTCTGAAGTGGTTCTCGGGAGGGCCGATTGAGAGACGAAAGGAAAAAATTCTGTACATTCAGTAGAAATTAGGAATCTGTCCAATCTAGCTAAGGTCGGCTTCAATCTCCCATTCGTCCAGGTGAATCTGGCTCCTGAAAGGGGAAGGTTCACTAGCTCTTGATCATTGATCCAGGAGGAAAAGGTCTGCATTGCGGGAGAGACGGTGCTAGCATGGGATTTATCTTCAACACATCTGGTGATGTTGAAGTCTCCACATACGCACCAAGGGCCATTGAACTTGCGTCTAGAGGCATTGAGCTCTGCCTAGAATTTGACTCTACTACCATCAGCATTAAGACCATAAACAGAAGTAATGACTAATGAGACAAAAAATTGAGAGAATAGTTTTTCAGGATAATTGAAATGAAGAACTCCCCTGTCCGGCTCGATTCTAGGGACCATTTGGAAGAATTCCAAGCCATGAGAATGCCTCCAGCACTGCCATTGGCATCCAGCGAAGCCCATTTAACATCTTGGACGTTCCATAGAGAATCCATCAGCTGATTGGAGAAGACTGGCACCTTAGTCTCCTGAAGACAAATGACGTCCGGATTGTTCCTCACGCAAGTATCTTTGATCAATCTTCTTTTCTGCTTCAAACCCACCCCTCTAACATTCCACGATAGGATCTTCATAGGGAAACGTAGCTGCCCTGGTTAACGTCATTCCCTACTCCCGATAATAACCCGATTGAAGGATTGAGAGACGAAGATAGATTGTGCAATTCTCTGTTACTACACGATCTGGAGCTTCGCTGTCTTGGGGATCTAGTGCTAGGGAGCAAACGACCTCGGTCTTCAACGCATTGGAACAAGGCTATGTAGTCTTCCGAGCAGTCCCCGAAAGATAGCCCAGGGGATCTGCCAACGTGACCGATCACATCACGAACCCATTTCTTTTTTTGAATAACTTTGATCAGATCTGCCCGTTGAGATTCAGATCCAACTTCGATAGTTGAGAGTTTCCCGATAGAGCTGGGTTGTCTTCCTGCCAAATCTGAAGGGGTTTTGCTTCGATCAGACCTACAGGACTGTCTTCACGAAATAGAGTAGCTAGAGCCAGCTGGGAGATCCCACTTCTAGGGGATTGAATCGGAGAAGAAGGATTGGAAGGAGAATCCTGGAATTCTGAACTCGACGACGGGAGATCGGGTTGGGGAGGATCGTTAGATTCCCATGAGAGAGGCATCAACTCTGTTGGGTGATGGGGATTTGTCCACTAGAGAGGGACAGGGAGGGATTGGTTTAAGTCGAAGTTGGTTGGGTTCGAGTGGTCCAATGCCTGAAGGACTGGGATAAGTTGGAGAGTCGACTCTAGCCGCGGTTCGAGAACTGCTATCGGAGCGTTGACCTGGACAATAGAGGGGTCACGTGACCTCTTAAGAAGTCGGGTCTCTACTCGCTTCTGGTGGGTGACGTGGACGGCTCACCTTGAATTTGGTCACTGTACGAATCGGATCTCTATCCATTTCGGGAGGGCGATGTGGACAACTCACCTACATACGCGAGTTCTAAAAAGCGAGCCGATCTGAATTACGAACGATTTCTTCGCAAATCTCGAGGCCACGCGTCGCTTGCTCCGCTAATTTTGCTGCTGCTCGACAGTCAAGGACAACAGACTCTGATGGATTGACAGGCTTTCGGAATGGTGCTCCAGAGGAGCACGAAAATCATGCTCTCGCATTAGAATCCATGGTTGTTGTTGTCTTGTGCGGCGGAGGGGAGAACTCCCTAGATCTCCATAGATCTCCCCAACGAGGGGGCGGATCTTCTCCATCTGGACTGGTAAAGAAACGATTCTATTGCCGACTTCCACCTGGATGTGAGAAGGTAACAAATCTCCTTCCTTACGTCTAACCTTTGTTCTGATCACATCCATCTCCTCACCCAGAAGGGTCTTTGGATCCATCTCGATGAGATTACCTAAGGTGGCTGCAGCTTCCAGGAAAATTCTTCGTACCATAGCTCTAGAGGAACCGACCATATGAGAATCCACACTTCTTCCATGCCAAATAGGGAAAATTCTTCCCAGTATTGGATACGAAGGATAGGGCCTTCTTTGTGCAGAGCACCTGCCCAAACAAGGGTATCTGGATTAACACCCGGGTTTAGATTGATCCAGATTTCGTTGTATCCAATCGGACGAATACTATATTGCTCCGGAGTGACTCTGCAACACTCGTCTATCCAGCTTCTAACTTGGGGAGTGGAGGCATTATCTCTAGTTATCACTACCACTGAGTTTGCCAGATGTTTTTTAGAACGATATATGCAAGATTGTTTGATGTGAAAGATCGTTCCAGGGCCTGGATTCCTCTCCTCCGATTTTCTGCCCTGGTCGCACCCCTGAGAGTGGGTGGTAGTATTGAATGGAATATCTTGGTCCCTAGCCATCCCAATAGATCGAGTTAACACATCTTTGAACGATGCTGGTTTTACCTGCTGCATTTGATTCTAAACTGGATCGGTGTTCTGTTTTGGAATGAAGGTCTCCACGGCTTTTTTAGCTTTGAGTTCAGGGCCAAACCTAGCTCTCTGGACAAGAAGTTTAGCACTGCCGAAACTCTCACCGTGAAGCATCCAAACTGCTCTAATTAGTTCTTCTTCGGAGCTCATTCTAACCAGAGCGAAGTCCCTGTAGGATCCAAGTTTTCTATCCCTTGGTCTCACAACGTCCATCACAGCTCCAGCGTGTCCAAAGACTCTAGCAAAATTTATAGGTGCCCAACCATCTGGGAATCACTTCACAAAGAGAGTGGGGTAGCTAGAGTAATCCCTCCCTTTTCCTTTTTCCGATATCGATTTCCCTTTTCTCCTATGCATGGATTGCTAATCGCCTTCTGTCTCGACATCTTGCGAGAGTACCCCATCTATCTCAATCTGGTTTTCGGATTCCTCTAGCGTAATCTTCTCTTTCCCTGTTTCCTTTATCTGAACCTTCCCTGTCTCCGTCGCCATCGTCGCTGCCGTCGTCGCAATCGCCATTGTCTCACGCTGCTTTCGTTGCCGTCGTCTCACACTGCCACCGTCGCCATCGTCACGCTATGTAGTGTGTAGCTTCTACTACGTAGCAAAGCTTAGACTTAACACTACGTAGCTCATAAAAATAGCTTAAGTCACATGTAGCCTTTGCTACATGATAATTTGCATACACTACACGCTACATAAACTACGCTATACACTACATAGCTCACATTATAATTTATTTTCACTACAATATTAAAATCAATTAATGTTTTCAATGATTTGTTACATTTTTATATTTTCAATAAAAAATTGTTAATCTTTTCAATGCTTTTAGTAAAATAATATAAGTAACAATATTAAATCAGTTTCATTGCTCTTTCTTTACCTTTATACTTAATCATTGTCCTTTCTTATTAGTTGTGTTTGGTTGCATCAAATATCATGAAATTTTGTTAAATTTCATTATTAATCAATCTAATTTGGTGCAAAATATCATGAATTGGTGTAAGCAAGCACTACTTTGATTAAAAATCTAGAAACGCTACATGCTGTGTAGTTTATGCCTCATGCTTCATAGGGTGGAACACTAGGCTACACACTATTTGCTATTTAAAACACTAGCTAGGTCATGCCAAAGTCAGTAGGAGAATTCTTTTTTACACGGCATGGCGAGGAGATTCGGAAGAAGGCAAAAGATTTGTGGTGTTTGTGTCTGTTGGCAGGCCTATGGGTGATTTGGGAGGAAAGAAATGGAAGATGCTTTCGAAAGATTAGCCATAACCATTATTGGGTGGTATGAGGGTGTTTGGGTTTGTTGTTGAATGGGAGTCATGTAAGGGTTGGGAGAGTGGAGCTCATATTTTGTTGTAATTTTTGGGTTGCTTTCTTTGGTGTTTTTGTCTCTTTGCATAGTTTTGGCACCTTCTCGGTGCTTTTCTAATAAATTTGTGTTACATTCAGAAAGAAAAAAAGTGAATCCTATGTGCCAGATTTGAAGCATTAAGATGGTAAACTGAAAGACATGTGGACTCAGTCCACACAAAGCCGACAGGGTCACACCAATGGTTTCTAGGGCATCACACCTGTACAAGGAAAATCCCATCGCAGGAAATTCAAAGAAAATAGTTTCGTATTTCATAAAATCATTGAATCTTGTTCATTTACGTGACCTACTAGTGTATTTATAGACTAAGTTCATAAGTTTCCAAGTGAAACTCAAATTATCTGTAATTGGTGCAAACACACTCTTACTCACATCCAACTACTAATAACAAATTGTTTCCTATAATAAAATAAAAAACCAACTCATAGTAAGGTTCCAAACTATCGTAGAACTTTTACTGTAGCATCATTGTAACTATTGTAGCGGTATTGTAGCACGCGTTGAGAAACTTCTCTATGGGATCTGATTGCATCAACTCCCCTTAGCTTCATAAAACTCGTCCTTGAATTTTATAGCCAAGATCGGTCCATGTCCATGTCGCGCCTTTGTTATGCGTCCTTGAAGGCTATGCGTTTGATGGCATCTCTTGTGTGGGATGGCATTGTAGATTACACCACTTCTTCCGATGCTTTCTTACTCTTCGTGTTTTTTATCATTGGTTTCAGCACCCTATTTGGTAGTATAGTTGATTGCCTCATATGTTGGTTTATCAATTGTGGCTTCTTACTCTCTTGATTGGCCTCATAAGTTTGTCAGTGTCTTTTTCAGCATAAGTCTCTAATCTGCATGCCGCTATTGTGTTGGGGTGGGATTAATGCATCCATCTCAACTTTAGGGATCTCCATTGGGTTTTCCAATATGATTATTAGGTTACCAACCACCTTTTCCGTTGATCGAGCCATTGATCTATCGCCTTTCCCATTAACTGATCTATCTATTGATCCATCGATGTATTCATTTTTTGTTCCTTCACTAGACACACCATCTTTTGAAATTTTTTCAGACACAATGAATTGAGATCTATTGTCATCTTCCCGTCTCTGCAAGTTATCCATGCAGCTTGGCCAAAGTTCTTCATTAATTTTCTTAGATCACTGAATTCTTCCTTGATTTCTCACACCTCCTTCCACTTCTTCTCAACGTTCCATGATAGCTCATATCGGTTTTTTTTACGAATGCATATTTTCAAAGGTTCAACATATGTTTGCATGATTTCATAATGAGGAAATGGGTATCGATATGGTTCACCATAATAATAACAGGAAGACTGGGAACAATTGTGGCAATAGGAAGGACAGTTATGATAGGCATGGTGTAGCTGGGTATTGGAAGGTGGGTCATGATAATCCTAATACGTGTAGGTGTCTGAGTAGGAAGAACCAAATTGAGTGTATGAGTATCTACCTCTCAACAACTTCTCAACATCGAGGAATGGGTGGCTCATTGGGGTAGAATTTGGAGAAAATGGAAAATTGGGATTTGGGGTTTTGGAAAAAATTGAGAATTTTGGAGAAATTTTGTTTTTGGCTGGAAATTTTGCGGAAATAGGGTTTTGGGATTTGGGGAAATTGGGATTTTTCTAAATTGAGGTTTTTGGCGCATAAGATCTAAGAGTTTGGAAATAGGAAGGATTTTGTTGCATTTGGGGGAGTGGATGGTTTGGGTTTTGCTGGATTTGGATTTTGGGTATGGGTTTTGACATCGGAACAGGAGGGATCGAATGTTGTTCTATTTGGATTTGGAGATGGGTTTCAAGATGAATAGAGAAACAGGGTTTTGATAGGTTTGGGATGGGAATAGGAGGGATAGGGAAAAGAAGGAAAGAGGGAAATTGAACAGTAAGGGAAATACCTCAAATACGCAAGGTAGGAGCTCTCATACCAGGTAATTTAATAGGATCAAAGAGAGTTTCAAGTGCCAAGACTGAACATATTTCAAAAAATCATATAATCTTGTTCATAGGCATGATCTGCTTGCTTATAAACTTAAGTACATAGGCTTCCAAGTGAAACTCAAATGATCCCTAATTGGTAAAAACAGTCCCGATCACATCCAGCTACTAATAACAAACTGTTTTCTGAACAAAAAATAATAATAACAATCATACTGAATTCCAAACAATACTAGGAGTGGAGATAAACATGCTGAAGTATCACAATCTTGGGATACAGATACGTATCGGTTATCGCACGGGATATATTGTTTGTATCGTGTAATTTATTGCACTTTTTGGGAAACATGGGGAAACATTAGCAAATGGTTGAATTTTTTTATGAAACTTTAGGGATTATTTAAAAAGACCTTAATTCACACTTTTAAATCATAAAATCTCAAAAAAGAAGTGCATAAGTTTTGCATTATCTGATTGAACTAAGGTAAATATATTCAAATATGATGCATAACATTTATAAATGTATAAAGATATATATGAAAACACAACCAATGCATTCAAAAGCAAAAAATATAGTGAAATTAAAAAACATACCTATCAATGATGTGTGTATTCAATATCCAACCCGACCATCCGTTTTTCCATATCATTTTAAGACATTATCCAAAAAATGAAGCAGATCCAATAATCAGGGGGACCATACCATAAGAAACAATGGTGATTGACCATTAGTGGGCCATAAAAGTTTTGGACCAAGCTGATAATTGTTTTTTCCCTTCATTCAAACTTATATGGACCACACAAGTGAAAACAGTTGGAATTGATGCTATTGTCCAAAACTTCTTGGAGCCACAAAAGGCTTTAATCAATTGATGCTACAGTCAAAAACAATAGGGCCCACCTGGATGCGTGCACAGCATATCCGCATCGTCCATTTGTTTTGCAGCCTGATTTTATGGGTTGGCCTAAAAAATGAGGCAAATACAATTTTCAAGTAGATGTGGACCACTCCACATGAAATAGTGGTTATTGACCATTAAAAAATTTGTGGGCCACAATTTTTTGGATCAAGCTGATATTTGTTGTTTTTCCTTTCATCCAAGCCTATGTTAACTTATCAACAGGTTGGATGGTCTTGATCCAAATATTAAATTTTTTGGGGTTACAAAATTTTTTGCTCAAGTTAATATTTATGTTTTCCCATCCAGGTTTGTCAAACATTATGAATGGATGGATGACAAATAAACCTCACGGTAGGCCCTAAGAAGCTTTAATAGTGGATATTATTGCCATCATTGTTTCTTGTGGTGTGGTGCACCTGAGCTTTACATCTGTCTCAATTTTGGGCTCATGCCCTAAAATGACCCTTGAAAATGGATGGAACGGTGTGGATTGGCTGGTGTACCACCCACCAGCGACCATTAGTGTGGGTACATGTTGTGCAAAGATGAGCATTGACGCTCTAACGAGCTCGGGTTGTACAAACAGTTAAGGAGATCAAAGTTACATGGGCGCCACAATAATGTATTTATTATATCCACACCGTTCATCCATTTGGAGAGATTATTTTAGATCATGAGCCCAAAAATGAGTCATATCCAAAGCTCAAGTGAACCACACCACAAATAGCAATGAGACAATAATTCTCACTATTAAAATATTTGTAGGGCCCACCATGACGTTTATTTTCCATCCAATCTGTTCACGAGGTCACAATGACCTGGATGAAGAGGAAAAACAAATAGCATATTGATCCAAGGCTTCTGTGACCCCCAAAAGGGTTTCAATGGTAGACGTTCAATCTCCCACTACCTTTTTCAGTGTGGTTCACTTGATCCTTGGATCTGTCTTATTTTTCGACTCAAGCCTTACAACGAGTACTCCAAATGGACTAACGGTTTGGATATAACATATGCCTCATGATGGGACCCATAGAACTTGGTGACGTCAACACACCATCCAAGTCTGTGGTGTGTGGTACACCAGCCCATCTGCTTCCCGTAAAAGGGGCTCAAGGCCCTTTTTTTTTTCGAAGCAGAGAGGGTTTCGGCATTTCGGAACCCTAAACTCTCTCCCAAATCTCTGATTTTTTCAGATTTTGCCGAGGAATTCTCTGGATTTCACGAAGGATTGGTTGGATTTCGCCCAAATCTCTCCCGATTTCCCGATTTCTCTAAATTTCGATGGATTTCGCCTCCTAAATCAGAGATTTTGCATGCACTAACCTAACGCTTCAATTCGAATGGCCCATCAAACGCAGCTTCGATCAGGGATCTCCTCTACAGGTACCGAAATCTACCTGTTGAAAGTTTTTATTTTTTCTCTTTTTATTATTTTTTATTTTTTCGTTTATTTATTTATTTTTTATTATTATTATTTTTTCAGATAATGATGTTGTCCCAAAATCCCGGAGTTGGCTATATTAGCCCAGCTGTTGTTGCTACACCAAATTTATTGAAAAAATAAATAAAATCCAGATAAAATGATAGTATTGTTGATGTCGCATGATATTTAGGACGATATTAAGCGATATCGAACGATATTTGGCGATGTATCGATCGATACAAAATATTCTGTAAATTTTTTCAATTTTTTAGTCTCTTCAGAAGGGTTTCGTATCGCTAGGCTGCGATACCGATAATATTGGCCGATAGTATCGATATTTCGAACGCTGGTTGTACCCCCGCGTGATGGGTGGTGAAATCGTGTTTAATAAAAGGGTATAAGGCCTGCTTTTGCATTCTACCCGCATGTTGGGACAAAGTGGGCCATCTTTCATCCAGTATGCAATCTACGGTCAGTTTTAAAGCATAAAAATAGATTTGAAGATTGAATATTCAGAAGTTTCATGAAGTCAATATTTAGAAGTTTCATAAAGTCCTTTATTTGTTGATCGAGATAAGTTGAAGCTCATGAGCAGGTATTAATTTAGTAGGTCAGTTTGTTGGAGGATTTGTGTTCAAGAAAAAATTTATTTGTTGTTATTCAAATGGATTCCAAGAATGATCCTAAGGGCAGTATTTTATCATCATCGAATTTGGTGCATATCCAAATAACAATAATGAAATTGAATGGCATGAATTATCTACAGTGGGCCACATCTGTAGAAGTTTTTCTGACTGGAAAGAGAAAAATATTTGACATCGCCTAAACCTAATATCATTGCGACAGATTATGATGATTGGGTAGCAGAGGATGCCCAAATTGGGGCATTGTTGTGGAATAGCATGGAACCACATATCAATGCCAATGTAATCCTCATAAAGACCACTAAAGATGTCTGGGACACATTGAAGGAGATGTATTCTGGTTAGAAAAACTTAATCCGTATTTATAAACTCCTACAGAATATATTCGCATTCCAAAAAAGAGAGTAGTGTGGGAGAATATTATTCTATCCCATGCGGCATGTGGGATGAGTTGAATGTATACCAACCATTGTCAACAGATCTGGAGGTTATGCATAGGCAAAGGGAGGAATTTCATGTTGCCAAATTCCATAGGGCCCATCCAAATTGAGTCTTAACTATTTTTGAATATTTGTTATTTTAGAGACTTAAGAATTGATCGACTAATAGAGGAGGCACCTTCTATTCACTAATGTCCTGAGGTGAACTGATTGTAGATAATGCTAAAGGTGTTTAATTGATGGGGCCATTAACAAAGCTTCCAAAATGTGTTTGCATGCAGGAACCAGCAGAAATGATGATCTGTTGAATTTAGGAACCTCTTATGCACGTGGACCAAAATTTGGTTGTCGTGGCCCATTCCATCCTAGCATGGTGAGATTCATACCCTCAGGAAATTAATGCCTAGGAATTGCATCCCTATTTCATTTAAGTTGTGCTACACATGCACATATCTCCGTGCACAGCTGTGTGCCAACCTGGGCATTCATGCGTCATTTCAACAATTCATCAGGCAGACCTATCATGCATGTCTCCTGGCCCATAAATCAGGTTGGTCGCTCATTGGGCAGGCCATACGTGTGTGTACAGCTTGCAACTGTTTTTTTTTTTTTTAACTGACTGCTGCTTTTGCACATGCTTGGCCTGCCTGATTAGTTTAACTTGCATGATGTTTGGGGTCGGGTCATATACACGGCAAGGCCCACCTGATGTACAGCTCCAATGTCTGAGCAGAGGTGCACATGGGCTTTTCAGCCAAGCTCATTCTCTTTTGACGAGTTTGGATTGCAGGACCGCAACAACCTGGACGATGAAAAGGGTGAAACCAGACTGTATATTGGTAACCTTGATCAAAGAATAACAGAGTAAGAATAGTGCGGTTTTAACACATGGATTTTCCATCTCTACACTATTTCGATGAAATTTGTGACCTCTTTGTTTTTTATGAAACCGTCCAATTTTCAGGTCTCATTTGATCAAGATGTTCTCTCCTTTTGGGAAGATCGTGTCGGAGGATTTCTTGTGGCATACGCGGGGCCCGAAACGTGGCGAGCCACGAGGTTTTGCTTTCATCCAGTTCAGTACAAAAGAGGTAAGTTGCTAGCTCTAGTCCCTTTGCTATTCATGCAATTCCTCATTTTTGTCATTGAAGTGAGTATGCAGGAAGCTCTACAGGCCAAGGAAAAGATGAATGGCAGATTGGCATGTGGACGCCCTTTGGTGGTCCGTCTTGCTACCGAGAAGTACTTGATCGAAGCAACAAATCCCCCACAGGCAGTTGGTGATGCAGGGAAATCAATCGTCGCAAGTGGACCTTCAGGACAAATGAACCGGAGTGCGAAGATAGCAGCGATAAAGAATAAACTGAAGGCCATGGAAGAAGAGAGCTGCAGCTCAAAAAAACCAAGATCAATCTGACCATTCATCTTGAAGCGGAACAGTGGCGGCTACTCTCCCCAGGCATGCCGGTGGCACATGTGTGAGATGCAAGCCATTGATCCGGTGGGCCACACTTCATATGTGCTCTGGCGTAATAACCAGACCACTCCTGTCATCAGCTTGCGAACATGCGTCCACAAGGAGTAGACGGCTAGAAAAGATTGAACAAATGCGTTTGAGATGCCTGTAGCCAACCTGATGACCAGATCAGCTGGTTTTCTTTTCCAACCACAGCACATAGAAGCGGGACCTCCTGGAAATGGCCCAGATCTCACACACTTGTGCCAAATTGTCATCTGTTATCTGAAATTGGCAGAACTGCTAGAAAGAATGGACGACTGACAACAACTGGTAGTCGACTTTGGCCCACTTGCTTCCAGTAGAATGCATAGTTTACAAGTTTTCCGTCCCACGGAACCTGATATGGTATAAAATTTGCAACCTGTGATGCAATGTTTTTAGTGTAATTGTTTCCATTGATATGTCAGACGGGTCCGAAAATTAGAACACATGTATTTAGATTTTAGAAGTGGCAGTGACCCACAAGATGCCAATCAGGAGTTTGTATTCTAACTGTATTCTGCTATCTTATATGGTTCCTGCAAAAGCACTCCTGCATCCCTAGCCGTTGTCACAGCCGTATCCCAGCTTTGTGTAAATGCAGTTTTGTACAATGTGGTTATATGGTGCTAGTCAGGTTTTCTGTTTGTTTGAGTAGGGTCAAGTGGGGTCCATGGTTCAGTTTCCAAACTGTTCATTTCATGAGCCACTCTCTATATGGTTCATGTGAAGAACAAAAAAGGTCCAGATTGGTAGGAGCCCAATCCTTAATGGGTGGCCTTCAAATAGGCGGGACTGTTCGCATCGGTTCATCTTCAACCCAGGATATTGTCGAATATTGTAAAACTAGTTTCATTGTATCCGGGCAATTTTCGGTGTATGGGCCATCCTGCCAGCGCCTTTCATGTGAACAGTTTGTATAACTGGAATTTGGGCTGCACCTATACAAATTGGAAACCTGAGCCAATTAGTTTGCCGACGAGGTGAGTCGATCAGGCCTGGTCATTACCTTGGTTGGTAGGTCAGAGAAACGAGTCCATAGAAACATGGTGTGCATGAACGGCTGTTATAGGGCTGTAAAGGTCGTTACTGAAAGCTAATTGTTTTGTAAAAAAATGATCAGTAACAGCTGGTACAGCCTCATGATGGCCTGTTATAATCCTTGTAAAGGCTGTAACAGTTCAATATACGTTGATACAAGTATTTTTTTTTAATAGGTTGATACAAGTTTTTTTATTTAATATTATAAATAAATAAATATAGTATCCTAATGGCTAATGCAGAGGCATTTTCACACTAGGCTTGAGTGGGGTGGTATGTGGGATGCGGGAGTATACTCAGGGGAGGTAGTCTATGTGAGGTGAGTAGATTGTGTGAGGAGAAACCTATGAGATGTGGGGCATAGGCTATGAGATAAAGGAATTCATTCGTCATACTCTATCAGTTCGAGTTTTTAGTGCAAGTGGTTAGTTGTACTAAATCAAAGTGGTATCAGAGTGGGATATTTTGTGTTCAGGCATTTGCACACTGGGCTCCAGTAGGGTGGCCTATGAGATGTGTAAGATCTCCTATTTAGGCATTTTCACATTTAGCTCAAGTGGGTAGCCCGTTGGATGCAGGGGTACACTGATAGTATATATAGAGAGGGGTATAAGTAATTTAAAAAAAAGGGAGGAGAAGAACTAAAGCTGGTAATATTTAAATAGAGATGGATAAAAGTAAAAAAGTAGAACCAGAGCACCTCTGTTTTTTCCCTTTTGCAGTCCGGCCCATATACATAGAACCATTTGTGGCCTTGTGGCACACGTGCGTGAGGTCTGAGCCTGCCATCAGCTCGATCTTTGGTCACAAAATCAAGCTGTTTGACTCAGGTGGGACACTACACAAAACTAATGGACGGATTGTTTTAGCCGTATGTGTATTTCATGTCATCTTGACCAGTCTTAAAGACTTCAATAAGACATTTTTGGGCAGAAGATTCAAACATCATGACCCACCTAGTCCTGGGTTGAGATCATATGGGAAGATAACTTTCCATGTATATTTTTATTTATTTATTATATAATATAATATAAATAATTTAAAAATGAATATCTAGACCCACCAAATCCCGGGTTGACCTGACTCATTGATTGACCGAGTCCTGAGCAGAGCCCTGGTCAAACCATGGTTGTTAGACTACTATTCAAAGAATGCTTATGGCTTTCTACAATCAACTTCCATCCAATGGGCTGACCACTGGATGTGGATACCTTAAAAGTCTTCCAAAATGAAATAGATTCACCTCTATACTTTGGTCTTCTTCCAAATTGGTGAGCCATGGACTTTTGAATCCTTGAAGGCCTGTTTGGATTGTTGTATTGTGTAGTATCGTGTTGTAAACGCACAATGATGCATTTGCAACGGTAATGGTGATCCGCTGGTCAGTCTCGAACAGGTGATGGATGGGCATGGAAGAGAATTCACTTGGTGGGTGAGCCAACGAAAATTTCTTATAAGACCTGCCAACGCAGCTGTATAAGAGGACCATACACCACAAACCACTGAGCTTGTTTGTTCCATGGGATTAAATGGAATGGAACTGCATTAGATGGGCACAGATTTCATGTCCGGAAATAACATGGTATTTTTGCCATCTAGTCCTTATGTTTGCGATAAAATTTTTGTTACTGGAAAAAAACTGGATTAATCAAAACCCTATTTGGTGGACCATGAAATTATAATCAACGAACCAAATTCACAACAGATGCCAGTCACTTGTACATGTATATAATTAGAATGTTACATGTAAAAGGCATACATGGATGGCGGGGTGTGTGTGTGTGTGTGTGTGTATCAATGTAGGGCCTACATATATAATGGATTTCAAAATCCATCAGAAATCCCTCGTGGGACCAAATGCAATTCCATCCCATATAATCTCAACCTTTTCTGTCTTCACCAGACCTCTTATAGAATTTGCATGGGATTAAATGGAATTCCATCCCACCTAATCCCATCTAAGCCCGTGTACCAAACATGCCCTGAAATAGGCAACGGTCATTTACTAAATCCCTACGGTGAGAGGTAATTCATGATGGTTGCGGTTTAATATTGCCGTTCACACTGCCTGCCAGTGCACACAGATCAAGGTGGAAGCTTGCTTTCGTCGGTTTCTAACTAAACACATGTTAGGGTTAATAAAGTTATTTTTTTTAACAGCATATTACACCTTAATGCTTAATCCAAACATATCGGGGTCGTTTGTCACCGTGGAATTGAGGAGATTTCAAATTGCCTGGCTGTTTAGCATCATAAAGTAACTAGGGGTTGGGGTTTGAAATCCATGGTGAAAGCTTGGATTACATCTAAAATCCTTTCAAGATTTGCATGTGTAACATGTGTGTCACCAGACTATTAATCTATTGGGCTCATGGCCCACTAATGATATCCCAAAATAATTAGATTATCAATTGCATCACTATAATTACTTTAATATGATGATTAGCGTTGTCTAAACATTGCCCATGTAAATCAACAGTTAAAAATCGTAGGTTAGTCACTCGGACATGATCTTGTACTTGTGGCCTATCCGGGACTTGGAATTTCATCATTTTCGGGCAAAATATATATTTCAGTAGGCTTATTATAACTATTGTGTCAAACATTACATACCTTCACTAATTAGAAATATTAAAGTTGATTTAGTAATTAAATTCAAATACCTGTAAATATACCATGCATAGCTACTTTTGGATTAAAGTTGATTCCCAATCTAAGGTGCCAAACACAATAGGAGGATTTCAATTCCAGGGGATTCCGAATTCAGGTGGTTCCAAATCCATGCTCCCAAATAGGCCCTAGCTTACTTGTCCACGCATGTGATGCTCATGCAATGCTCCAATGCTACTTGACTCAGTTTATTATAAATTGACATTTTAAAATATTAAAATCCAAAGCCTTTCTGAGAATGCAAGGGATGATTAAAGAATAAAACTAAAAAACTACCACCAAACCTCTTAGGAATCAATAACTTACCAAATAATGCCTCAAGGATTACAAATTACAAGAATGTGCTTTTTGAGTAAGAAAATTACAAAAATAAGTTCATTCACATTTTCTTTAAAATTAGTGAAAGTCGAGACTTATGGGCCTAAATACTATGTGTATGACATCCAAGCAATCCAACATATGCATCCCACCATGCTGATCGTATGAATTGAAAATCAAGCCAATCAAATCATCATATGGGCTACGCTTGAATTTGAATGCTTTGAATGGTGCATATTATTTTTCATGGATTGGCCCACCTATGATTGGAACCCAATATTTTTGTTCATATAATAATCATATTAGCTTGAACCTGTTAGATGAGTTGAATGGCAGGTAAACGCCATATGAGCCCTATAATTTTAGATTCTCTACAAGAAAAATAAAGTAAAAATGAGGCCAAGAATGTAATTTCTCTTTTTAAAAGTGTGGCTGCCTAACATGAATTCATGGAAGCGCTATTTTGTAAAATCCAAATCACAGAGGTATTTTGTAATAAAAATGTAATGCCCTGAAATTTGGAGGTCGAGCAACACTCAACTTCCAACTTTCCGGGTGTCACTTATTTCCCAATTTCAGTAACTTACATTTAATTCAATTTAAATGAGCAAAATACAGAATCAAATAAAGCATAAGCCATAACCACCACTAATCTATTGAAATGAGGACGGCTAAGGCATTCAATTTTTACAAAAATATCAACGGGTCGCACAAGGCGCTGCCCGACAAAATACTTATATAAAATATCCAAAAGAATGGTGAACTAGATCTATGAAATGTCCAAAATGATAGTTCTCTAATTTCCCTGCACAACAGCCCATAGTTAGCCCGCTCGATCTGCAACGACCCGCCCATAAGCTGGAAGTAGGAGAGCTCCTCTTCCTCGTCTACACTCGCCCCGCTCGGCTCATCATGCTCCGCATCCCCTACACTTAATGAAGTGTTTGATTAGTGTTTGAAAACACTGTCCCAGAGTGGGAGTGAGTGATCAACTCAATGGGAGTCATTAGTTGTACGTTACATCAAATATCAATTCTATGATAGATTTAATGAAAAACATACATTCACACAACTCTAACTAAACTTATTAATGCATATGCATGAATTATAGTATGATGCATGTCCTCGCAACAACACTCCCTCGAGCGACTTCGTCTTACAATCGTGCATGACCAACACTCCCTCATTGTGACCTCAACTGCCAAGTTGTCACCCTAACTAATGCAATGCGATCGTGAACATGTTAGCCGAGTTTTTAATTAAGTCCGTTTATCTAGCAAGTTAGGGAAACTAGTACACCCCAATGATATCAATACCCTCATCCATTTATGAGGCCATGACCCCTCAATGTTTGAGGCCAAGGTCCCACGATCCTTAATCTCATCGAGTTCCTCATCCCCAATTTGCAAGTACGTGAGGAGTGCTAGGAAGCGGGATCGCTCGCGGATCACTACGGGGAGGCTCATCACCCCAGCGTAAGTCGACAGCAAGGACATAGTGTCTCATTCCACCATGCCCAGCTCATGAGACTGCAGATCAGTTTACTAACCGTTATCAATGGGCATCAGTGGACAAGGGGTGTTCCAGGTTCCAAACAGGCGTGAGCAAACATAGTTAACAAACATGGTTGGTCAGTCAGTGGACTAAGTCGCCCAAATTTAGGTGAGCATGAAACGTACGACATCGAGTGCAAACAACCCATGTAGTCCTACTACTGTCGCTCATTCGCATCCGCCCGAATCAATCGGTCTAGTCACTGGACGGCCCAACCAACGAGACCGCCCTTACTAATCTCAGATTCCTGACCAACCCAGAGAATGGGTTACATTTAATAATATTCTAAGCAACCAAGAGTTCATCTTCAAGTACAATTGGAATAAAGCATACAATACTTCAAAGCATACAATTTCAAGATATTAAAACGAATGCAACTACTCTTGACGGCATAAATTAGACATGTGTGTGCGTGATGTTGGACTACCTAGGAAGCAAAATATCACACATCATCCATAGTGCAAGAATTTTCAATCATGCATACAATGGGGAAGAACATGCAAAGGAAGTTAGATGCAAGAATGAACATGCAATACAAATCTCATGCCCGAACAATTTGAAAAGAAACAACCAAACATCAATTCATCATCTCATGCATGTTGAATATACTTATCATATAGATTGCTAACCAGGTTTTTCTTTAGATTGCGCATGCATATCAATCTAGCATCTAAAATCATTAAATTTATCCTAAAATTGGTACTTGGCCACCTAGGGATAATGGTCTACACCTACGGATCGTCGAGAGCTTACAGAATCGACCTATGGTTGCCAAACTCGTGGGTCGATTTATAGAGATCCTGAGTCAAATGTACTTGCATTTTAAAATACATGCAAGGCCTAACTTAACACAATGGGTTTCTAAAGAAGAAGAGTTGTTACCTATGCAATCGGCGGAGAGTTGTTCTTGTGGTTGTATGTGAGGGATTTCTTAAGGAAGAGAGAAGGAGTTGCAAGACTCTATCTCCCTTGGGCCCCACCTTCAATTACGGCCCACCTTCTCTCCCTTCTTCTCTCTCTCCTTTCTCTCTCTCTTCTCTCTTCACTCTCTCCTCTCCTTAATTACTGAATTTTTTGTGGGAGTGAGTGAGAGAGAGAGTTAGAGGGTTTTATTCCCTAGATTTGGGTCAAATGGCCTTGAGTTATATTATTTCCCCTTAAATGGCCCTATAGGACCCCTTTTTAGCTGTTGGGGCTGATCTGATACCCCCTGGCCATCAAATTTGTAGGGTAGGTGCCCCATAGCCCAATGAAGGGTCGTGCAAAATTTGAAGGCAAACGGATGCGGGGTTTTATCGTATGGTTCCGATTTGTGATCAACGGTCACCGCTCCACTTTCTGGCCGTTAGGGCTGCCCTGATACCCTCCCTGGCCACCAAATTTATAGGATAGGTGCCCCATGGCCCGATGAAGGGCCGTATAAAGTTTGAAGGCAAACAAATGCGGAGTTTTACCTCAATGGGCCAATTTACGATCAACGGTCACCGTTCCTCGATCGGGGTTCAGATTTTGTGGATGGGTGCAAAGAAATGTTTTCGGCCTTCGATGCAAATTTAGAAGAAATCCAATGGCTAAAATGCCTCATTTCTCTGTTTCAACAAATGGTCATTGATTTAAAATCTTAAACTTAAGGCTAAGGCTGGGGCGAGTCTCACTTGGCAAGTGTCAGTAGGACAGCATGGTTCATCCATTTCTGGGCATCCTCTAGGTCTGGCATCCGTGTGGGACCACAAGCCCAGCAAGACCCAGGGCCTGGTAAAGTTTTGGGATTTTTAGTCCTTCCTCGGGCGATACACGGCCCATACAGACAATCGCCAAGTATAGTGGGGCCATCTGGCTCTACGGCCCGTGGTCAGCCCGGTCACAATTTGATTTATTCGTGTCAATGGCTTAATTTGAAATTAATTAATCCATATTAGACCCACACATGTGATCAATTCATTTGGTCTTAGGTCAGTTCGCACGTGAGCGCCACAAGACACTGTTCCCTTTTTGGACGGGGCGTTACAAAAAATCTCTAGAAAATTTTATATACGTGGGAACTTCTCATGAGGTCGAGCTGTGTGGGCCCCACCGTGATGTATGTCGAACATCTACCCCATCAGCTAGATGCACCATTCCATGGTGGGCCTTGGTCTTAAAAATCAATTCAATCCATGACTTGTATGGGCCACACCACAGACAAAAGTTGAGAGGGGTTACTCTCCCATTAAAACATTCATAATCATTTTTTGGGCCCACCGAGATATGGTTCACAAATTCAGCCCATCCATTATGTGTATCCCATTTGGATGAGGGGTCAGACCAAGTTTCAGACGCATCCAAATTTCAGGTGAGCCCCACCAAGTGCTTTTATATGTTTTAGGCATGTCTTCACATGATTTTAGATGGTATGGCCCACTGGAGTTCCGGTTGATTTTTGGCATATCCCATAATTTAAAGGGGACCCATCAAATGCACGGTGTTGATGTTCGACATACATCATGGTGGGTCCCACACAGCTCGACCTCATGGGGAGTTCCCATGAGCTTGATCGGATAGAACCTTTTCCATACACACACACACACACATTGGTGGGGATGCAAGAGAATACAATAGTGAATAGAAAGCTTATATTACACTAATAACAAACGTTATAACTCTTGAGCCCATGTATATGTTCACAATTTCTTTTTTCCAGGGACTCGATTTCCTACCAAAGCCTTCACCCTACCTTTCTGTGAAGCACGTGGGGCCCACTGTTGATGCTTGTAAGAAAACCATCCTGTTGATCTGTTTTGTTTGTGAGAAATCCATCCCGTTCATCTGTTTTGTCGGATCAGTTTACGACATGGTCCCAAAAATGATGCAAATCCAAAATTCAAGTGGGCCGCATGATAGAGGACTGAACTTCCACCATTGAAACATTTGTGGGTCCACATAAGTTTTGGATCAAGCTCATTTTTTTGTTTTCAGTTCATCCCAGTAGGAATGACCTTATGAACGGTATGGATGGCATATAAACATCACAGTGGACCCCATGGAGATTTCAACGGTAGGCATTTACCTACCCATTTTTTTCATGTGGTGCAGCTCACTTAGTTCTGGATTTACGTCAGTTTGGGGCCATGTTCTAACATGATCTGGAAAAATGGACAGACCGGGTAGATTTTTCATAAACATCACGGTGGGCCCCACCTAGTGGCTTTCAAGGAATCCGCCCAATACTCTGGCGGTGTATGATGCTTGGTACGTAGGCACCCAGAAATTATATATATACATAGCATACATTAACCTAGATTCAACCTACAAATTTGTGGGTCCACTGTCGTTTAACTCACAGCCCCAAAATCAGATTTCTTTAACAATTCTAACCTCTGATCCATAGGACATTGTTTGTTGAAACATGGCCGTCGGATTCTTCTCATTTTTACCGTCCAATCAATGTCCACCAATCCAAATGACCAAATCCTCATAAAAAAATTTCATGATACATCTAGACTAGGATCTGTAATTTGGACAGTTAAATTTGAATCATTTGCCACGTGAGTAATTTTAAAGTAATTTCTAGGTGCCTGTGTGTATCATCCATCACACTGCCAGAGTATCAAAGCTTTTCTCTTTCTATTTTATATGATCAGCCCCATGTGAGGGTTTCTTGGGTTTTGCAGCTTCCGTACCACCCCCCATCCACCATGTGTGGCCCACCTGATCACTCTACAAGACCATGAATTTTGTGGAAATTGGAGTGGGCCCCACCCTTTGGGAGTTTGGATGTCAGTAACTCATCTTCAAATAGTCCTAAGCAATTCAAACTAAAACATTGTTCTTATTACATATATAAAGTGGGCCATTCATACATTTTGTCATCATTCTAACTTCAATTTTAGAAAGCTATTATTACTACACATATCTTCCTCTTGTGGAAATACCTTTGGATTTTCCCGGACTTTTTTTCTTTTCAACAGAAATGCTGTTGTGAAGCAAGCAACACGAGTTCTACAACATGCACGTGTGGCGAAACACGGAAGACGATCATGAAAATTGATATGGTGGGCCACCATGTGATGGGACATGGTAGCAAATCATGCAACCATTTTGACAGTTTTGATAATAATTTCATTGTTGTGAAATGTCCATTGAATGTAGAACATTGGACTAGTAGAACTATCCACTTGGGGCCCACCAGGCAAATTCCATGATTTTTGGGACACGCCCAATTCGCAAGATGGCCCACCAAATCAACAGTCCTGATACATCTATACATGTCCCACTCCCATCTAGAAATGAAGATATTCTTGCACAAAAGATCAATGCGAATACAGCCGTCGAAATGATACACGCTTCCCATCTGCTGTCCCACCTGAAGATGATCGACGTGGGAGAACGCCCATCATGCTTCGGACGGTCGTTGATCCAATCAAGCTCCATTTCTTGCAGTGTCGCTTCCCACCGTTGGTTAGGAGATACTGGTAGCTTGAATCAGCATCTGAGCCGACCATTGTAAAAACAAACAGAGAATAGGAGTGTTTTGAGTGTGATAGAAAGATGGATGAATGTGGGCCGTATATTTATACTGTTGAGATGTGTGGGAAGAAGTTTCAAGGAAAATGCATGTGATTGAGATGTAGATGTGATTTGAATTAAAGAAATGAAGGGATTAGATTGGAAGTGGAGAAGGGAGATGGGCCTTTCCCCTCTTCAGGAGACATGACAGGGTGGGGCTGTTTTATGTTCATGCATCTGAAAATCATGCAGCGTATTGTTATAAGGGGACAAAAGATCCGTACTTGAAGATTGTCGGCCGTACCCTTTCAGGGTCACGGAGGGCTGGTTTTAGGGCGTGCAGAGCACGTGTGGGCCAGGTCTGATGATCGGAGCCGTTCGCTGATGTGGGTCCGGTTTATATTGAATGCAGTGCTAGAATTGTGCCAGAGAGGCCACCATGATGTATATGTAGTATATCCAAGCCGTTCATACGTTTTTCCAGCTCATTTTAAAGTTTGAATCCAAAAATGAAGTTGGTATAAATAGAAGGTGGACCACACTATAGGAAACAGTGGTGATTGAACGGCCACCATATATTTTTCCTAGGGCCACTGAAATGTTTATTTTCCATCCAACCTATTGATAAGGTCACAGAGACCTGGATGAAGGGGAAAAACAAATATCAGCTTGATCCAGAACTTTTGTCACCCACAAGAAGTTTTTAATGGTCAATCACCATTGTTTCCTTAGTGTGGTCCACCTGAGATTTGGATCTGCTTCATTTTTTGTGCCATGCCCTAAAATGATATGGAAACAGGGGTTATGGGGCCCACCATAATGTATGTATTATATCCACGCCGTCGGCCAATTTTTTTTCGGATCATTTTAGGCTATGAGGCCAACAATAAGGGAGATCTAAGGATCAAGTGGGCCACACAGTGGGGATTGAACGATCACCGTTAAAAACTTATTGAGAACCGTAGAAGTTTTGATCCAGCTGATATTTTTGTTTTCCCTTCATCTATCATCTATGTAACCTTAGGAACAGTTTGGATGGAAAATAAACATGACGTGGGGCCTAGGAAGGTTTCAACGGTAAGTGTTATTATCACCACTGCTTCCTTTGGTGTAGTACACTTGAGAGTTGGATCTGCCTCATTTTTGTGCCGATAATCTAAGATGATCTGGTAAAATGGATGGACGGTGTGGATAAAATCCATACATTACTGTGGGCCCCACAGAGTCCCTGCCTTACTGAGTCCGTCCAGCGGGGGCAGGACGAAATCCGCTTCCGCACAATTCACAAACCAAAATGGACCGCGTGTGCAAGAAAATTAAGTGAACACGCTAGACATGTACGAACATGGAACGACTCGTGCGAGATCCAAACCATCCATCTAAACTTATGCACTATATGTATTTCATGTTCCAAGAATCAGTTTGATTTACTAATAAATTGGGCTCCAGTTTGTAAAATAAATTTATGGCTCTGTAATAGCTTGGCTGAAGTTTTCTAACCCATCCATCTGTTTTTAATATTGGATCCCAATCTGTCTGTTTCAGATTTTCGTATAAAAAAAAATTTTAAAAGGATGGATTGGATCTTACACCTATATGTCATGCTATCACATACATGAAGTGTACACTAAATCTATTGAACACGCGAGTACGCTTATTAGGTGTCACTCAGTTAACACCAGCGTTACCATTTGGGGCCCACCTTTATGAATTTTATTTTATATCCACGCCGTCCATCAGTTGTTTCAGATCATTTTATTATATGATTCGAAAAATTAAAAAGATCTAAATCTCAGATGGTCCACACCACTGGAAACAGTTGTGAATGACCATTAAAAACTTTTTGTGGGCCACAAGTTTTGGAGAAAGTAGATATTTGTATTTTCCATCCATCCAGTTCTGTTTGATCTTATCAAAAGGTTGGATGGAAAATAAACGTTAAGGTGAAACCTAGGAAGTTTTTACTGGTGGCCGTTCAATCACTTCTATCTCCTGTAGTATGGTACATGAGATTTTTATCTGCTTAATTTTTTGGTATCACGTCTAAAATGGGCTCTAAAAAAGGATGGACGGTGTGGATATACGAAAAATCATACAGGCAGGCCCCACGGTAAGGGTTACACCCACTATAAGGTGTTACTAGCCGAGTAACACCTAATCCACTCCCTTGTTTCTTATATTGTGGCCCACCTGATGAAAAGATCAGATCTGACACGTGTGTTTGCATGTGGATGTACGTGGATGGATGCATGTGGGCTGAGCAATGCTTTACATAAAACTACGTTTCTGTCTTTCTGATGCAGCAGCACATGCTCACGACGTCAAGTTGCTCTTTTCCCAAAGAAAGGGAGGCATCTGATCATGCAGCCAGCCAATGTTGACAGTAGTCACCCTGCCAGGCTCCTCAACACACGTACCATCCACACGTGTCTGCATGCATGCGCACACACGTATGATATACCACGCCAACTTCTCACTTTGACAAGCTCGCCGCTGTTCTGCCTACGGACGGGAAGTTCCTGCGCTGGAAACCTAGGTGGGCCCACCGTGATGTTTGTGAGAAATCTACCCCGTCCATCCATTTTATGAGATCATTTTAGGAGTTGAGACAAAAAATGAGAAGGATCCAAGACTCAAGTGGGCCTCACTAAAGGAAAAAGTGGGTAGGGAAATTCCTACCGATGAAATCTCCCTACTGTCAGTCAATCTGGACCGTTTATCAAGGACCCTACCTCGGACAGAAACAGCACTGGGTAAAGAGTTCATATTTACCTTCTGTAAGTCTGTTAACCAGAAGGTAAGCCCCATTCGTGGTGGTTCTTGCGAGTATGCATTGTGCCACGTGGCAAACATTGGGTGGTGGAAGACTCTTCTGATAGACAAGGCCGATCTAACCGTCCAATTTGTGGGCCCTGCAGTGAATGGGACATAAGCCAATGGTAGATGAGGACCATCTTATGCATCGTGACCATTCATTCGGTGCACAAGGGATGGACCGTAATGCAGAAATTCACATCAATCATACGGTCCAAAAGTCCATTCTGGCCATCTACAGATCCTTGAATTTTTTTTTTTTTTAATTAATTAACTTATAATTTCACGTAATGACCATTAGCAGACAATGTTAGTTCATACACGCGTGATACCAGTGAAGAACCGCACAAGTCTGATTAATCATGTAACGTCCCGTCCAACTAGAACAGTGTACTGAGGCGTCCACGTAGGATTTGCCTCAAGACCGTTCCTTTAAACTGCTCATGGGTTGGTGCCACAACTAAATTAAGTTAGGATTAGCCCATTAGAGTAGACCAGTCAGGTTGTGATTGGGCCAAGTGCGGGCCGTCAAGCCAAATGACCATTTACACTTGGCAGCAGCCCGTGCGGGCTATACCGCGACATGGGAAGGTCAAAAAATTATAAAAATTTAGAAAATCATAGATCTCACTGGGCTTGTGGTACATCGCGGGCCACGAACCCAGTGGACACCCAGAACTGAATTATCCAAACCATTCTCGCGGCACTTGCCAAATGCAACTCACCCAAGGCCATTATGGAAATCTGACACTTGTCAATGGAGCGGGGATTCCAGGCGTATCAGCTGTCGGATTCCTTCCAAATTTACGGTAGAGGTCTAATGTGATTGCCTGGGCCCGCCCACAAAGTTTGGGCCCCAATCGTGGCACGGTAACCGTTGATTGCAAATCGGAACCGTGCGACCAAACCCCATATTCGATCGTCCCCAAATTTTGCATGGCCCTTCAATTGGCCATGGAGCACCTATCCTATAAGTTTCATGCCCAGAGGGCCACCAAAAATGCCCCAATTTTCCAAACGAGATCTACACCGCTCGTTGGTGGGCCACTAGTTTCAAAACTATAAAATAATGCCCGTCTCACTAGGCTTGACGTCCATCGCGGGGATCGGACCTGGGTACCATCCAGAACCGCTTAACTTGAGCCAAAAGATGAGTGCATGAGAAGCGCAAATACCCTAAAGAAAGGAGTTGGAACTTAAGTGAATTGAGTCGTCCACTCTTATGCAAAGTTGAGGATTTCGGACCGTCTGTTTGCGACCAAACTTCGCATGTGGATTAATGATATTTTCTTGCTCATATCCGTATAGCCGTGACCCTGATCGATCATCGGTGACCGTTGAACAAACTTCTAATCATATCCGTCGATTGACGCATCCAAATAGCGGGCCGATTGTGTCTGTGCGTAGATCATCACTAGGGCTACCTATCCAACGATGGGTATCGACTCCTATACCCTATAGTGGGCTCTAGATCTTGAAAAACCCTCCCATAGGTTTAGTATAGTAAAAACCCAACACTTGGGGCCATTTCCACCAAATCTGGCATTATAAAAGGGCCTCATTTGGGCTCTCTCTCTCCCCATACGATTTTGCCCTAGAGAAGGAAAGAGAGAAGAGAGAAAAAGGAGAAGAGAAAGAGGAGAAAAGAGGAGAAAGAGAGAGGAAGAAGAAAGGAAAGGAGTGTGTGGTAGGAGGTAAGGCCCAAGGAAGCTTGGGGCCTTAGAGAAATACCTTTCCTTTCCCATATCCACAACTACAAGCCACTTCTATCCGAATGGGGAGGTAAGCACCCATCATTTTTGGTAATCTTTGGGTTTGAGCTAGGAAATGCATGTAATCCTAACATGCCAGTGCATTGTCTTAAGATTCCAGCCAATCAACATCGAGTTCAGCGCTTCTAGGTCGTTTTCCAATATCTCAACGATCTATAGGTGCAGACTATTATCCTTGGGTGGCCTAGCACCAATTATAGTTGGAGTTTAATGATTTTGTTTGCTTGGTATGTTGTATGGAAGAATCTAGAGGAACCTAGGGATGACATATTGTTGGAATTATATGAATTGCATGTTTATTTCTCTTTGATGTTAATCTTGCTTCTCTCATGATCTAGTGTATGGATGATTACATGCTCATGTTTGGTTGATTTCTTCTTCTCATATGTGTTGCTTCATCTTGTGTATGATTCTTTTGCTCTTATGTATTTGATCCCTTGAGGTGTAGGAAGTGCTTAACTTCCTCACCAACCCACACCACACACATACACCTTATTCATGATATTAATAGTTTGCTTGCTAGAGAAATTTGAATTGTATGTTGGGCAACATGAGAATATGGTGTTGAATATGTTTGATGTTACATTGGTAGTTGGCATGCTATGAATCACTATTCCTACCCTTGGGTTGGTCAGGAACATGAGGAGAGCGAAGGTGGTTCCGTTGGTAGGACCACCTTGAGGCTAAACCCATGGGTTTGGACGAGTACGTGTGGGCGGCAGTAGTTAGGCTACATGGGTCGCTTGTACCCGATGTCGTTCCGCCACATACTTGCCTGGGCTCGTGCGGTTTAGTCCACTGGCTGACCCACCTAGTTTGTTAACCTTGTTTGCTCACATATGTATGGAAACTGGAACACCCTACCACCGTTGTAGCCCATCGATACCGGATGGAATATTGATCCACAGTCTCGTGAGCCGGGCATGGTGGAATGGGACACTGTGTCCGAGCTGTCGGCCTATGCTGGGGTGACGCGCCTCCCCGTAGTGACCGCGAGCGATCCCACATTCAACGCCCCACATGTACTTGAAGTCGGGGATGGGGAAAACCCGACGAGGTCAAGGATCGCGGGGTCGCTTCACACATTGGGGGCTTTGGCCTCGCAACTAGTTCGGGGCATTTGATATGTGGGGTGTATCGGATTCCCAATCTCCTGGATGAATGGACTTAACTAAGAACTCGGTTAACATCATCATTGCACGGCATTAGCTAGGTTGGGGACTCGACAATCGAGGTCGCTCTGAGGGAGTGTTGACATATGCGATCGTTAGACGGAGTCGCCTAGGAGAGTTGTGGTGAGGGCATACATCATATCATCCACCATCCATGTACATTAATAAGATTAGTTAGGTATTTGTGAATGATTGTTTTTCATTAAATTCATATTCTAACTGCTGCTTGATGTAACTTAACATTAATAGCACCCATCGAGTTGATCACTCACTCCCACTGGGATGGTGTTTTAAAACACCAACCAAACCCGCTTCATAGATGCAGTGATACAGATTTCGTAGAGCCTGGTAATGCGAGTCTCGAGGAGGAGGACGAGTTCCCTTATTTCCAGGTTGATGAGCGGGACCCCGTCGGATCAGTAGATGGGTCGTTGGATCGCGGAGCAGCGGCTAGCTCTATTCTTTTTAGACATGCTATTCTTTTGTGATTTTGTTGGGCGTCACCTGGTGCCCGTTTGTATTCTTTTGGTCATGTATATATAAGACAAGGCCGATCTAACCGTCCAATTTGTGGGCCCTGTAGTGAATGGGACATAAGCCAATGGTAGATGAGGACCATCTTATGCATCGTGACCATTCATTCGGTGCACAAGGGATGGACCGTAATGCAGAAATTCACATCAATCATACGGTCCAAAAGTCCATTCTGGCCATCTACAGATCACGGTGAGGGACACGGCTTCGGTGGATCTGGGGAACCACCAAGCTGGGTGGTTCCGGGACTGTGGGGCCCACAGTATGGGATGTCGTTCATCTGTTGGCCCAAAAAATGAAGCAGATCCAAATCTCAAGTGGAACACACTGCAGGAAACGGTGGTTATTAAACTCCTACCATTGAAAACTTCCTGGGGCCCACAAAAGTTTTGGATCAAACTGATATTTGTGTATTCAATTTCGTACGTGTGACCTTACCAACAGGTTGGATGGCAAATAAACATTACGGTGGGACATTAGAATTTTTCAATGGTAGACGTTCAATCATTTGTTTCATGTGGTGTAGTCCATATGAGATCTGGATATGCTTCGTTTTTCCTATAATTTCTTTAAATGATCTGGAAGAATGGATGGACGGCGTGGATATAAAACACATAAATCAAGGTGGGCCATACAGTCCCTGAACCACCGAGCTCCGTGGTTCACCATACGCGGCTTCGGTGTATCCCTGACTGTGGGGCTACCATGATGCAGATTTATAATATCCACGCCGTCCATCCGTTTTTCAAGATCATTTTAATGTATCGAAAAAAAAAAAGGTGAGAAAGATCTAAGTCTCAGGTAGACCACACCACAGGAAAAGGTGATGATTGAACGCTTACCATTGAAAACTTATCGGGAGCAGCAAAAGTTTTCGATTAAGCCGATATTTGTGTTTTCCCTTCATCCAGGTCAAACTTAGGAACAATTTGGATGACTGATATACATTACAGTGGGCCTTAAGAAGTTTTTAATGGTGGGTATTCAATCACGACTGTTTTTTGTTGTGTGGTTCATGTGAGATTTAGATCCGCCCCATCTATAGGATCTAGAAAAACCGGATGGACGGCATAGATATAAGATATATACATCACGATGGGGCCCACAATCAGTGATCCACAGAAGCCGTTCTTCCGGCTTGTGCACCATGGGAGTGAAACGGACGCGAAATGCTGCAACCGCCGAACGCCGGTCGGAAGCTAGGTGGTGTCACCATGATTTTGTGAGAAATCCAACCCGTCCATCCATTTTTCTAGCTCATGTTTGGATACGATTCCAAAAATAAGGTAGATCAAAAACTCAAGTGGGCCACACGACAGGAAAAGGTGGGGGAGGGAAATGCCTACCAATGAAATATTCTTGGAGTCCACTTAATGTTTGTGCGACATCCAAACCGTACATAAGGACATTCCCACTGAGATGAACTGAAACACAAAAATATTATGTTAATGCAAAACTTACGTAGCACACAAATATCTAAATGGTGATGGGCATTCAATTCCCACTTTTCCTATGGGTGTGGCGCAGTTGATTTCTTAGAGAGCTTGAAAACGTATGGACGGGGACCGGGGTTGATATTTTACAAACATGAGGCTTGACGGGGTCAAGTGGAAAGGCCTGACTTCAAGGATAGAAGATGGAGGTGTGTTGGTCCACACGTGCAGGCTTAGCAACCGTCAATTAGCCAGCTGCCAAGAATGGTTGACTCAAATACCAAGACATTTATATTTATAATCCCACCTTCCCTAGGAGCTACGGATATGGCATAGGTGTCCATTATTGCCTACCCTATTGAATAAAAATAAGGGAGAAATACCACCGAATGTCTCCAAGAGCCAGCCAAATCGTTACTTAAAACTAACATATCTGCCTGCCTGTCAAAACTCAATACCAGGGAAACCCACCTCTCGATTCCTTGAACCACACCCCGTACACAGGTTTGGCCCCATCGCCTTGTGGGGTCCAGATATATTTCTACTTGTGAAATTTTTTCTACGACTTGTGTTGTGTTTGTGAAATCTATTCCATCTGTCATTTGAGTGAGCTAAGGTATGTGTTTTATCCAACGCGGTCCATCCATTTGTATGAGCCCAATAAATAAGGCAGATTCAAATCTAATGTGGACCACACCACAGGAGACAGCTGTGATTGGAAAGTTTTGGGATGAAGCTGATATTTGTGTTTTCTGTTCAAGCCCTTCTAGTACACCCATTGTCGGTTCACACTTTCACTGTTAGCCACCCCCACTAAGAATCGATCCAAGACTTCAAGTGTTGAAACGAGGCATCGTTCACTCAGTCTACCACTTGAGCTATGGATCAGGGTGTAGTAGGCCCGAGGTTTTTTTTAATGACAGGACGTTCAATCACAACCGTTTTCTTGTCATGTGGTCATCTGTCTCATTTTTAAGATCATGCTCTAAAATGATCTGGAAAAATAGATGGACGGCATGGATAAAACACATACATCAGGATGGGACCCATAGAGCAATGTCCCCATCCAAGCTGTCGTAGAAAATGTCCCCCGGAGGAAATCATCATCAATAAAATTCCGCGACTGGCGCACGAGCGGGGATTGGGTACGACCCCCACCAGGACGAAGCTATATACAGACGGTCCTACATGGGGCTCTGTGGGGCCCACCATAAATGCATGTGTTTTATCCAGGCCGTTCGTTCATTTTTACAAATCATTGTAGGTGATGTGCCCAAAAACGAGACAGATCAAATACTCAAGTGGACCACACCACAGGAGATAGTGGGGAATGAATGCCAACCACTGAAAACTCCTGGGGGCCACAAGTTTTGGATCAAGCTAATGTTTATATTTTCACTTCGTCTAGTTCTATGCGATCATATGAACACGTTGGATCGCAAATAAACATCAACATGGGCCCTAGGAAGGTTTCAACAGTGCGGTCATTATCACCACTGCTTCATGTGGTGTGGCCCACTCAAGCCTTCGATATCAGCCTCCTTTTTAGGATCATGCAGCTTGGATAAAAGACATCATGATGGGCCCCACAGCCCCTGACAGGAATGTCCGTCTTAGCTAAGTCCTGGTGGAGGTAGTACCCAAACCACACGCACGAGCCACCCACCTGGGATCCAGCTGTACAATTTGGGCCCCCAACCCAAAACCATTGCAGCGTCACGCATTACCTCATCCACAAGACCAGTAACCACAAGAACCAAGAACCCCACAGCATCCAAGACCGACCCCCCCATGAATAAACCCACGGCCACACAGACAAACAAAACAGGCCAGCAACAAGCAGCAGGAATCAAGTCTCGTGTCTCTTTAACTAAACCAGAGCCATGGAACTGTCCTGGACTCAGCCTCCCACAACTCGTTTCAGTCGACGGAATCTTTCTCACAGTCAGACAGCTTTGCTGGCATGTCTCCCCACTTGCATAACCCCATCCGATTTCCTTTCCCTCTCCAAATCAGCCCTCGGATTATAATAATCGGCTTCTGCTTTTTACGAGCTTGCTATAAATAAACCCCGAACTGAAAACCAAAGCCATGTCTAAGCACTCATCATTTCACAACACTGATCAAGGGCTTCACCTGCATTTCATCAGCATAATGAGCAACAACAAGGTCGGCACCATCCCCGTCCCCACCGCAGCTGCCTTCCGTGAAGGAATTCTAGGAAGCAGAAGACCTCCGCCAAAGAGAGGGCAGATTAAGTCCAGAATAGCAGCCAATGCATTCCACTCCATCGTCTCCATGCTTTCTAGAGCCGCGTCGCAGAAGCCACGTTCCAATAGGAAACCATATTCAAGGGAGACGATAGACACAAGACACTCTCGATTCAGATGAAATGTAATATGATAACAATCATTTCCATGTAACTATTTGCACATTTTAGTTTGTATGGAAAGATGTTATGCAGAACTGAAATTTTACAGTGCACCGAATGAATAGCATGTTGATGGCAATGCAGAGTTTTCATGACTAGTACACAGTGTGGCGAGAAGGCTGCCGCAGCTCTTCGGTCCTCAAAGAACATGTTGTGAACCATTGGGATGTTGTTCTGTAGATTGTTGTCGTTGTTGTTGTTGTTGCTGTTGTTGTTGAAGAGTCTCCTCGGGCTGGTCAGGATGGTCTGAACTGCTCGATGGTTTGGCACCAACGGAAATGAAGTTTTTGAACCACGCGCCTTGGTATCTGGGCGAGCCGCCTCTGTTGGAATTGCTTGGAGACTCCGGATTGGCAGAGTTGGAGGTCACTCCCAAGATAAATCGATACGCTACCTTGCTGGCAGTTACGATTTCTGTCTTAGCTTGTCTAAACTGCAAACACAAAAGGTGAAACTGCAGCAATTAAAAAGCTGGGTGCAGAAACCCAGGGAAACTGGTGGTTGCAGGAAAGAAAATGACTTGGTTCCCAAGCTGCTGAACTTATACAGAAAATCCCAGACATTGTGCAAGGCTGTGTTTGGCTGCACAATCGAACTGAATTGCAATTATTAGTTGAGTAGAAAGTGGAAATGACAAAATTGCAACCACATCCCTTAGTGTAGTCATATTGAGGGGCTATGCTCCAATTCGCAATTACATTGCTTTCAATGTGGACTGATAAGGCTACCTGCTCATTATGATTACGAAGAACAGTAACTGCAATCTGAAGAGTCCATTTCACTTTAACTATTCAAATCAACGGCGCAACCAAACGGACCCAAATTTCTAATTGCACAAATTTCCCCTCAGTATTATGCATGTATTTCTATTATGAAGCACTGGATCATAATCCCATCCAACCAACTTGGATGTAGACAAACTCAGTGCCACCTCTCTTGAAATTTGCATCTCATATTTCTGTGTTCTGGCAACTTCGGGTTTACAGATCCCATCCTGGCCTAAAAGAAAGAAGAATATATAAGAAAGCTAGTCTCCAATATTTTCAATGAATATTTCATCATGCATCTTTGTGTTCAATTTCAATCATGGAATGAGATCACAGAATTTTGAATCACGCTCATGCTCATCTTCCAGTATTTTGCCATAAACATTCTAACATATTCAATTCTCTCAAGGCATTGCTATGAATCACGCTCATGCTCGTCTTCCAGTATTTTGCCATAAACACTCTTAACATATTCAATTCTCTTAAGACGTTGCTATTGTTGTCCTCCCTTGTTTTCTTGTGATATTCACAACCTAGTTTTTAATTTTTTTTACACCAGTGACCTTGAGGTGTCAGAAATAATGGGTTGTAGTTCTTAATTTTTTACACTGGTGATTTTAAGGTGTCAGAAATAATAGGTTTTCCCATATAATGATATGCTTTCATGGGTTCATTATGGTGGAAACACAAATTAAAGGATCCAACTGCGAAATATCCCAACAGAAACAGTAATTTCAATTGAACTCTTTGAAGAGTATCTCTTAAAACCCAACAGTTGTAGAAGCACTAATATGGTTCACCATGTACAAAAAGCACCTAGGTGTGAAACATTTGACATCACCTGTCACTTGCAAAAGTTTCAAGTTCGACAAAGCCAAGGCCCTGTTTAGATCATCCCCAAAAAAGATATGGCAATAGCCACACACTGTAAATCCGTATATTGTGGGAGAAGGACCATTTGTCTCATTCCACAAAATGAGGATGTCAGGATGCATTAAAAGCTCCCATCCACAAGAAATGGCTCCAAAATGAGAATGGTTATGATCGCATCCTCATTTGAGCAGAAGTGGGCCTATCCTCATTTTGGGGTAACATCCAAACAGGCCCTTAGCTGATGTGAACGCTAATCTTTCCAATGCTCATTTTTTTGGCGTACATGAACACAAGCCATGTACCCCATAGTTCAGGAAGAGCCAGGGCTGCCACAACTGCCAACTAGATACTGCACACTCATGAAAGAAAACTAGAAAGCAAATTCATACCACAAACTATCAAGAATTTCATATGATATTTAGTTCAGAAATTATTGTTAGTTTTCATTTATGCCCTTGAACAGAGCAACCTATTTACGTCTAAGAACTGACTGGTGCCGTTGGGCTCAGAAAGATCATTGGAGAGGTTGCCACCTATCTCACAATAATGGTTTGGTCCTTGTCACAGCAATCTCATCCTTTGACAAAACTTAGTATGGCTTAAGTTGTTTATTTATTCTCTGTTGTCTAGAAATCCAAATTTGATTGTAGTCAGAAAATAGTTGTTTAGTCCAAACAGGAGAGTCTGTATGCATCTTTATAAACACAACTATGAGCTATATACGTACTACAGTCTATCTACAAAATCTTTAAAAGACAAAGTGCTTTGACTGACTCCTACAGTAAAGTATTTGTCTAGACAGGTGGACTACGGGCCTCCAGTAGTAGTGGACTAGAGGCATCCAGTCCATAGACTACGGGCCTCCAGTAGTAGTGGACTAGAGGCATCCAGTCCATAGTCCATCAACATCAGATATCTTTTTTTTTATATAGAAAGTTCTGCTGCTATTCTAGGTGTTTGTGCTGACAGTTTCTAGTTTCATCTTGCTTTCAGTTTTATCATGTAGGATTTTTCCTAAGATTCAATTCATGTAAGAGACCTCATAATGCCTTCAAATTGACTTGCTTGCAGCTTATACACATACTAGCAAACCTAATAGGAAGTAACTATGATATCAATAGGGGTGAAAGTCAAAAAAATAGTGCTTGGGTTAATGTTCAAAAGGTCAAGAAATTAAAACAAATTTCTGACTCTATGAGTGTCCAAGTCAAGATTAATAAAGACTTGATCATGGTATATATTAGGTTTTTCATGGGAGATTGATGGTCTTCGCGCTGACAATTCTATGGTCTTGATCAAGTTACCTTCAAATCTGGTCATGAAAGACACATTCTTTTTTTTTTTTGAAGACACAGGGTGTCCCTGCCTCTTTTTTGAAGTGAGACTAATCCCTGCAGATACACACAATCACCCACAGCCACGTGTATCGGGTAAAGCCAAGGAGGGGAATCGAACCCTCACCTATAGGGAGCAAACCTATGGTGAAGACCATTCGCCCAAACCTCTTTGGGTTAAACTGTCCCTAGGATAAATGTGTCTTTCATATGTGAAGACCCTCACATATGAAAGACACATTCTTGTCCCTAGAATTTTTAAACTGTCTATGATAAATGTTGGGCAATCATTGTAAACTTACTATTCGTTATGATAACACCATTATTGCTAATTGATTTTAAAAAACAAATCCAGAATGTACAAGTAATAGCAACTTCTAATTCATGTGAGGCCAAGATTTACTCGGGGCTGAAACATAGCTTGTGAGATGCTCTGGAATTCAGAATGTGCATGCTATAAGCAAAAACTTCCAAGATCCTTACACAAGGAGGTTAAGAAATTGGATCCAATTTCTGAAGGTCTGGATCCCAGTAAAATTAAATACTTGAAAAGTGAAGAACACACAAAAATGTGGTATTGTCAATTACACATTTCAATACATATATCCGGAAATTAAGTGTTTCAAGAATATGACCTGTCGAACATTAATCAACTGATAGAGAAAAAAAAAAATCAGGAAAAATAGAAAACAATAAGTGCACTGAACAATAAAAGCAAGTGTGTCTCACTCGTAATGCCGTATTTCCAGCAACTTCCATGGCAGCATCACCAGCATTGGCAAACCGGTTAACCCAAGCTGTGAAAGACACAAGATTATACAAAATATAGTGCTTATAAAAATGTGATCATCCCATGTTCTATCTCCAAAGAACAATCTAAAGAGATAATTTTCATTTAAAAAACAATCTACAGGGAAAAACAAATTAGAGGACAATACATGCATGTTAGTTCAGATTTCTAAACAGATTCATTTTCCATTATTCCCTTAACAAACAATCTAAAAGTTCCAGAGAAGGTTGTCAATGGGCCAGGCCGGGCTACATGCTGCCCAATCCCAGCCAAAAATCCTCTAGGCTAGCTACAACCCGCCCGTGTCTGAAAGAAAATCCAAACGTTTGCCCATGCCCAACCCATTTGACGGTCTATTTGCCCCATGACCAGCCCCGCCCAGCCCATGAACACGTGCACATGCCAAATGTGAAAATAACATGAAAATTTTAAGTTATTTCAGTCCAAGTAAAATGAAGAAGTCACAATTACAATTAAAGTGAATAACTAAGTCACAATTACAATTAAAGTGAATAACTAAAGCATGCATCTCATATCACTCATGTACATTACCTGCAAGACCCAAAAGGCCAAATTTTCATTCAAGAGGCTTCAGCAAGTGCTTCCAGCAGACTCTGTCTGCTAGGATGGGCCCCACCATGATGTGTTTCTGAATCCACTCTAACAATGAGATGTCCACAAAGGTTCCAAAACAGTAACAGTGGCCGTAATGGCCACCACCATTGCCGTTATGATATGAGCCGTAACAGCTGTTAAGGCCCCCTTATCGGCCGTTATGGCCGTTTCGACCCGGTAACGCGTAACAGTTATGACCAATACTGTTACGTAACGACCGTTACATAACCGATTTTGAATACCTTGCCATTGATTTTTTATAGGACCCACGGTGATGATTATGATAAATACACTCAAACCATTAGATGCCAAACAAAAATTAAGGCCTGGGGCCCAAAAATCAGGCTCATCTGTGATCCAGGTGGGCTACACCAAGGGAAACAGTTTGGAGGGTGGACGTGACCCTGTACACTGTTTGCAATCGTGTGGTCCACTTGAATCGTGGATGGGGCTGCTTTTTGAACCCTATGGCGAACAGTTGGTCACACATCTGATGGCCAGAGTAGATTCCAGAAACACATCACTGCGGAGCCTACCGTGGCCACCCACCCCTTTGCTTGCAGGTAAGCCATTTACATTTGGGTCACGACATCGCAGGAGACCATATATATATGGGCACAGACCAGGGATACTCCAAGCTGAGCCCAAAAAAATTCAGGCTTTTATACTTGGCCCAAGCCTGTTCCATGGGCCAAAGGCATGCCCAAACCCGGCCCAAATGCCTACCCAGACCAAAAGCCCATGGGCCAGGCTGGCCCATTGACAGTCGTAGTTCTATATACATCAAGTTCTGTTGAAAGAAGAGTAAAAGAACAAACCAAAACAGCAAATACTGAGAGCTTGTCCCAAATGTCATTGAAAGTCAACAGACACATTGACACGTGCAACTAAGTCTAAAGCACCTATATGTGAGGAAAAAAATAGTCACTTCCCTAAATAAACTTTTCTAACAAATACAGAATTTGTAAACTTTCTAATAGTCATTTATGCTGGGGAGGTAAAGTTGGGAACTCTGTAGTTGGTTAAATGTGTATCTAGCCACTCCTGGGTGACTCCTATCAATTGCATCAATGTATGGGACATCGTTCTTTTTCCTGTTTTTAGCAAATCATCGTTGCCTAATGCCCTATAAAAAGAGACATTTATGAATCCCATGTGCAACATATTTTCCATAAGGTGATTAATAAGCACATGGCCTTGGAAGTCCTATTGTGTCTCTGCAAAGCACAAGTATTCTGGCATCTTTACACAACTTCAACTTTCTGACATCTGTACAAAACTATGTACCCCTTGCCTGACGTCATCAGCATTACGGGGTCATAAATCAACCCTTGACTTTGGAAATATTTGTCCAGCACACGATAGACAGTCATCAATGATAGGGTGCAATGTGTCTTCGGAGATCAATGAGAAATTGTGGCAAGCAGTCATTACGAGATGTGCCCCCAAAACAAGGAATAACAATCCCCAGGAAGCTCTATTTGCAACTCAAGTTAAAACAACAGTGGGGGACAGTAACCAGCCGCCACCAAAAAACAAGGGCCTGGCACAAGGCAGCATTCAATATATCCTATGTTTCAGCCTATATATCAACCGATGTTTTTGGTATCACAGGTCAGCGAAGTGAAACCATCAAGGAATACAAGAACTCCCATGCATCGACAACAACACACGCCAATATATCCGGATATTTGCAATATTTCGCAAATACCATGTGATATTTGCGATATTTTGCCAACATATCATTGATATTTGCTCAATATTTGCCATATTTGCGATGTATCTATTGAAATCAGTTTTCTATTAAAATCAATAAATATAGAAAAGATATTTTTGAAAAAAAAAAAATTGGTAATTCAATGTGTTTTAATAACTCCACCTTAGTTGCTTTTAAAATAATAATAATAATAATAATAATAATAATAATAACTCCGCCTTGGTCATTTTGCATCAAAACACGAATTTGGTGGAGAAATCATTATTGGGGAGGGATTGCACAGCATTCTTTTGTCTGCTGGCACATTATTTTGCCCCCTAAACAATGGCAAATTATCATGCATCGTTTTTTTTCTTTCTTTCTTTTTTTGTATTGTTTTTAGCTCCAAGAGTGCAATCATGTTCTCCTGAAGTTTCACTGAAAAATTCCACGAGTTTTCCCAATGTTTCCCCCAAACTGTGATACATTTACGTAAAGTATGTAATGTTTCACGATGTTCCCACGATATTTCCCCTATCCAATGGTGCAATAATAGTGCAATGCCAATACTTTAGACGCTAGCTCAAGATCCCATACCTACAAGTCAGCTTGGAACAAACCATGGGGTGTCAATGAGATGTGAATCTCTTGCCAAAAACACAGGGGTCACATAACGCAGTTGCAGAGTTATGAACCATGTTTTAAAAAAAAATTTGAAAAAAAAAAAAAAAAAAAAAAAGGCTAGAGCATTGTATCATGGCCCAAGTGCTTACCCCAAGCATAGACTGTGCACCATTCAACTCACAGTCTCATCCTAAATGAGTCAACCCAGCCCCCAAGTGCAAACACCAATTGTTGTTTGCTAAACCCACTAGGATGCAAGAGAGAGACGAGATATATGGAATAATGATTCTACAGCACTTGAGCTCCAAAGCTTACAACCCTTTGAGGTTGGTTACAAATAAGGACTCCTCTCCTTGTATAGACCTATAAACATTCTAGACCCCTTACATCATGTCGCACCCCCATAAAGATAATGTCGCCAAATCTTTAATGCGAACACTATTGCAGCCAACTCCAAATCATGCGCGAGGTAGTTTTGCTAGTGGATCTTCAATTGGCGAGAGGCAAATGCTATAAAGTTCTCATTTTGCATTAGTACACAGCCTAAACGAGTCAGTGAGGCATCGGTATACACCACAAACCCTTCATTAAACTGGAGCGAATATCAACTCATCCTTCAGCTCTACAAACGCCTTCTCACAAGCCTTGCTCCAAACAAAAGATGTTCCCTTCCTAGTCAGTTTGGCAAGCGGGGCGGCTATACGAGAGAAATTTTAAATAAATCACCGATAATACCTTGTCAACCCAAGAAAGCTCCTGATCTCAGTAACATTAGTGGGCTGCTTCCATTTCAATATGGCCTTGACTTTTGAAAGACCAATTGCTACTCCGTCCTTCGAGATAACGTGACCAAGAAACTTAACTTCCTCCTACCAGAACTCGCACTTTTCCAACTTTGCATATAACTGGTGATCGCGCAAGGTTTGCAAGGCTACTCGAAGATGATGCTCATGCTCCTCTCAGGTGCGAGAATATACTAGAATGTTGTCTATGAAAACTATTACAAACTGGTCAAGGTAGGGGCGGAATACTTCATTCATCAATTGCATGAATACGGCCGAGCCATTAGTTAGCCCAAAGGACATTACTAGGAACTCAAAGTGGCCATAACGGGTGAGAAAAGTTATCTTACGGATGTCCTCACAGACTTGGACCTGGTGGTATACTGATCATAGGTCGATCTTTGAGAAGAATTGCGCCTCTATGAGCTGGTCGAATAAGTCATCGATCATCGGCAGTGGATGCTTATTCTTGATAGTCACCTTATTCAGCTCTCGATAGTCCACATTGAATCTCAACGACCTGTCCTTCTTCTTAACAAACAGCACGAGCGCTCCCCGCGGTGATTTGCTAGGGCAAATCAAGCCCAAAGCACACAACTCCTCCAACTGGGCCTGCAACTCCCTTAGTTCGATAGGTGCCATTCAGTATAGCGCCTTTGAAATTGGCACGGTGCCAGGCATTAAATCTATACATAACTCGACTGGCCTTCGAGGAGGCAGACCCAAAATATCTTGGAATACATCCGGGTATTCACATACGATCGGGACTTGCTCGACCACTCTTTTGGACACCTCTTCTCCCAATAGGCAGGCTACCAATGCCTTCAATGGTTTCTCCTTCTGCGAGACTCTATATTGGAATTGCGGTTGGCCGGGTATAAAGAAGGTGATTGTCTTTTCAAAACAGTCTAGAGTAGAATGATACGCGGCCAACCAATCCATGCCCAGAATAACCTCTTGCTCCGACATTTTCATCACAAACAAGTCGGCAGGCAAGGTACGATCTCCAATACTATTGGGCAGCCTTTCCACATCAGTCCTAAGATAGAATGTTCCCCTAAAGGTGTGGCTACGGTCAATTCTTTCACTAACTGTTCAGGCTCTGACCGCAACGCGTCTACACATGTTGATGAGATAAAAGAGTGTGATGCGCCAGAGTCAAACAATGCACGTGTAGGATAAGAAAAGATAATAAGTGTACCCTCGACTACTGCTCCTGACGACTGTGGGTCCACCTGCTGAAGACCGTATATGCGCAGCTGTGCTATTGGAGCAGGTCCTCTCTGCTAATGCTGGGGCAGTCGCTAGGGTGGTCATTGGGGAGGTTGTGGCAACTAAGGGCGGTCTCTATGTTGTTGCAATTGGTGAGGAGGTGGCTATTGATGCTGAGGTTGGTGTGCTAGAGGTCTTAGAGGGTAAGGGCAGGTCTGTTGCTGCAGTCGGTAGGGAGGCCTTTGCTGCAGGTGTTGTCGATCGATAAAGACTTCCAGTGGGTTGGGGCAAGATTTAACTTGATGTCCCACTCCACCACACCGATAACACTGTCCCCTAAATAACTACCTCTATGCTTCTCTCTGGAATTGTTAAGCAACGGGTCCTTGCCTCGCTGGTCGTTTTGCAGCATGCATCTGACCATTAGGGGCTAGCTACCTTCCACTTGCCATTATGCTTCATTCTCCGATGCGGCTGCTCTCTGCCCTTGCTCTCCTCTTTCAAATCAACCTCAACAATCTTGGCCCAGTCCACAACTTCTTCAAATATGGGAAGACGATGGGGTAATACTTTGTTGCGCAGAATCCCATGTAGCCCTTTCTCGAACTTCCTCGCCTTCTTACTCGAACTCCTGTCCAAATAGGGGGCAAAGCGAGACAGCTCTACGAACTTGGCCTCGTACTAGATCACTGTCATCATTCCCTGCTCTAAGGATTGGAAGAGGCCATCATCTCTCGGACACTTTCGGGAAAATACTTTTGTTCGAATCGCTCAATAAAAGTGTCCCGAGTCCAAACGATATTCGGCCCACCCTCTCTCTTTACTGACTACCACCATAAATTTGCTTCTCCTTCAAACATAAAGGTGGCTAATGTCACTCGCTGCTCATTGGGACAACCCATGGCATCTAGGATCTTTACCTGTGCCCGCCACCTATTTGCTTCTAACGGGTCGGGTTGGCCCATGAATCGCAGTGGTCCTAAGGCTCGAAACTCACGTAGCAAGCTACTCTGATCAGTCGTAGTCAATGCCTCTGTCGATCTCCTTTCCCGTTGCTCCATCATTGTCACCATGGATCGAAGAATATCATGAATAGAGGTCGTGTCACCGGGTGTAGCTGGTGTCTGGGGCCACAGCTCCTCGTATGAATCTCGATCCTCTGTTGGCCTAGCCCTAGTCCTTCTCTTGGGTGCCATGATCTACAGTAGGAAATGGATGATGCTATTAGTTAAGCTTTTCACATGACGCATTAGGGTTCTAAGTTCTCCTAATTCATCATAATAAGGGGACCTTACTGGTTGGTCAAGTCCTTGATCGAGGGATCCCTCGGTGTAAGGTTCTATTTTCTTTTTGGGGATCCTTTGCCCTTCTAAGTTGTTAAGTCAGGATCCTAACTCCAATTTCTAAGTTCTCTTCTCCTTTTTCTCTGTTGCTTGTCCACAGGTAATCCCTATCTCATGCTTTGATACCACCTCTATCGCGCCCCAAATCTGGCATCTTGTACTAGTACTACAGAGTCTCAGACCAGACACGCGACGGGTTGAGCTCCGAGTACAGCACTCGACGTCCATGCATCAAATCCCGAGCTTGATGCCCGACTATAAATTTCAGGGGTATATTTTTTTTGTAGTATCACAACAAAGACAAGCATCCACTATATACAAAGTAAAGTTTCCATTACACATTCATTACGTACGTTTTCAACTCACATACATCACATACACATCTAAAAACCCCATAATACAATTCCATAAAGAAAACAAGATGCCCATGATCTATTCATAATCCTTCAATCTTCTAGTCTTTCTTCACGTCCATACCTGGTAAAAAGAAACGAAGATTAAGGCTTATAAAGCCCAATGAGTACACGTGTGTGCAGTGTGTCCTACATGCAACCCAATGAATATACCATGAATGAGTCATGCGAGATGGGAAGCATGTAGTATATATAAGGTATGATATCAATATCAATGCAATACAATGCACGTACGCCATAATCATGTTTTGGAGCAATGATATAATCACTACCAGACCAGACTACTACGGGTTGTCATAGCCACATCATCATCATTATCATGTTATTGTACCACATCAGGATAACTATATAAATAACTCGGGAAACACTATGGTTGACACCCATGCATACCGGGCAACAGTAATCGACCTCGCATACCTGTCCTGCTTAAATGGGAATTGCAACTTAGGCACAAAAGTGGTCCAAGCTATGTTGGAGGGTGCATACTTATATAGATAAGGGTGATTAAGGAGGTAGTTTCTAGAGTTGGCATAGGTGGATGGTCGTCCTTATTTCAAGGAGAGTTTGTCCCACTTAAGCATGTTTAAAAGGCCCTAATGACCCGTTTAAGTGAGAGCCAACTTTCTAGAAAAGTTGAAGACAAAATGCTAGGCTCTCCTGATGCAGGACAATTAATCACTTGCTATAAAAGCTCGAACTGTTAGAGTATGGCGAATTAATCCATTTATCTCATACAACAGGCCCCACATCGCATGGGTTAGGACCTCGGCCGAACCCCCTTCAAGGGCCCCAAATCACATAGACCGCCCACCCCGAGTGTCCTCGCATCCCACGGGCTACCCCACTTGAGCCCGATGTGAAATGCCCCAACATTAATCACCCCCGGTGAGGAGTCTCGAACACAAGACCTCCCCCGTGGGCCCCAAATCACATAGGTCACCCACCCCAAGTGTGTCCCTGCATCCCACAGGCGACCCCACTCGAGCCCGGTGTGAAAATACCCCTGCATTATCTCCTTAATTTAAAGAGATATTAATGACTTTGGTTGCATGGAACTTTATTAGTTGAGCAATAATCACTTTTTAGGCTAATTTATTGTGTTTGGTGGCCCTTAATGGTGTTTAGAAAGTACCTAATAATTTCTAGAAGAGGATGAGGTGTCCTCTCTCCCCTTAATTTAAGGAAAATGTTGGCTTTCATAAAAAGTGTGATGTTACCTTAATAAAGTCACTTTAATTAGGTTTTAAGGCCATGTTAGGATATAAATTATGAGGATTTGATTAGTTTAATGACTTGCTTAGAAAACTTTCCATGGTATCATGAAGGACACCGTGCGCATGAGCATTGTTCAGTTCTTCACGCGATATCTCGCGATCGAGAGCTCGTATCGGCACGCAAAGGGTACCAATTGGTTCGTGGCGACGGCGCAGTCGTGCTGACGTAGATTTTGAGTTCGCGGGGTTCCGTTCACTCGAATGTCTACTTGCGTGCTAGGTTAGGGTCTTGTCAGGAAGGTTTGAGGACCACAAAGGGTATCAAAATGTACAGTTCGGATACTACTAGGTTGTGGGTATTACAGGTATCTATTCTCCCAGAGCGAGCTGAATCTGACGCAGAGGCGATGGTTAGAATTATTGACGGACTACGAATTTTCCTTACAATACCACCCAGGCAAGGCAAACGTGGTAGCAGACACCCTTAACCGCCAGCCCCGAGGAGTTATCACCCAGCTTATGGTTCAGGAATGGCAAATGTTGGAAGTGGCACGAGATTATGACTTTGAGCTAGATCTCCAATCAGCTACCGCTCAATTAGCAAACCTATCGATCCAGTCAATTCTAATATCTCGAATTATAGAGGCTCAACAATTTGACCCAAAGCTTATGGCTTGTCGCAAGGACATCCCAGATGATGGTCCATGAGATTGGCAAGTTGGAGCTGACGGTGGGCTATGTTTCAAGGAGAGATTGTGTGCCAAATGACCCAAAGCTTAGGCGAGATATATTAATTGAGGCGCACCGATCTAGATTCACCATCCACCCGGGCTAGACGAAGATATATCAAGACATTAAGAGGCAGTATTGGTGGCGAGGGATGAAGCGCCACACAATGTGACACCTGCGAGAGGGTCAAAGCAAAAACATCAACGACCCTCAGGTCCCTTGCAGCCTTTAGAGATCCCACAATGGAAGTGGGAGCACGTGACAACCGACTTTATCATGGGATTGCCTAGGACTTGGCACAGCCACGATGCCATATGGGTTATTGTTGACCGCTTGACGAAGTCAACACATTTTTTATCAATCCGCACTACCTACTCGATTGATAGACTCACTCGATTATATGTGGATGAGATCGTCAAGCTGCATGGGGTCCCAATTTCCATAGTGTCCGACCAAGACTCGAGATTCAAATCTCAGTTTTGGAGGAGCTTTCAACGAGCTTTAGGGACGACCTTGTAGTACAGCACAACATATCACCCTTAGACAAATGGGCAGATTGAGAGGGTCAACCAGATCCTCGAGGACATGATCAGAGCTTGTGTATTAGATTTCGGAGGGAGCTTGGATGAGCACCTGTGTCTTGCTGAATTCGTGTCCAATAATAGTTTACAGGCGACTATTGGCATGGCCCCTTTTGAGGCACTATATAGTTGACCTTGCAGATCACCCAACTGTTGGGTAGAAGTGGGGGAACGAAGTTTGCTTGGGCCCGAGATAGTTCAGCAAACCTCAGAGAAGATTGACCTCATTAGGAGGAGAATGCGTACAACCCAGAGCCGGCAAAAGAGTTACACTAACCGTCAGCGGAGGGAGTTGGAATTTGAGGTCGAGAGCCATGTTTATCTCAAGGTTCGGCCGATGAAGGGCGTAGTGCGATTTGGAAAACATGGGAACCTTGCCCCACGCTACTTAGGACCTTTTGAGATAGTAGAGAGGATTGGACCCATGAAGGGTGTTCATGACGTATTCCATGTATCCATGCTTCGGAAGTGTGAGCCGCATATGGAGCGAGTTATTGACTAGCAGCCGATAAAGGTTCGTGAGGACACGTTGTATGTAAAGCATCAAGTCTGCATTTTGGATCGAAAAGAACAAGTCCTCCAAACCAAAACCATTCCACTAGTTAAGGTGTAGTGGGGACATCATAGCAAAAAAGAAGCCTCACGGGAATGAGAGGATGATATACGTGAGAGATACCCTCATTTGTTCGCTTGATACTTGTATATGACGTACAAAGAGTGTTTAGTGAATATCGTCGATGTACGTTTTCTTTGTCGAAATAAAACAGTCCGTATAATTTCTCACCTTCGAGTTGTGTTACTCAATTTCAACCCTAGAACAAGAAAATTTTGAGGACGAAATTTTTGTGAAGGGGGTTTTCGTTGATGTACGTTTTCTTTGTCGAAATAAAACAATCTGTATAATTTCTCACCTTCGAGTTGTGTTACTCAATTTCAACCCTAGAACATGAAAATTTTGAGGACGAAATTTTTGTAAAGGGGGTAGACTTGTAATACCCACAACCTAGTAGTATCCGAACCATACATTTCGATACCCTCTGCGGTCCTCGGACGTTCCCGACAGGACCCGAACCTAGCACGCAAGTAGAAATCCGAGTGAACAGAACCCCGCGAACTCAAAACCTACATTAGCACGACCGCATCGTCGCGACGAACCCATCGGTACCCTTCGCGTGCCGATACGAGCGCCCGATCGCGAGATATCACGTGAAGAACCGAACAATGCTCATATGCAAGGTGTCCTTCATGATACCATGGAAAGTTTTCCAAGTAACTCATTAAACTAATCAAATCCTCATAATTTATAACCTAACATGGCCTTGAAACTCAATTAAAGTGACTTTATTAAGGTAACATCACACTTTTTATGAAAGCCAATATTTTCCTTAAATTAAGGGGAGGTAGGACACCTCACCCTCTTCTAGAAATTATTAGGTACTTCTCAAACACCTTTAAGGGCCACCAAACACAATAAATTAGTCTAAAGAGTAATTATTGCTCCATTAATAAAGTTTCATGCAACCAAAGTCATAAATATCTCCTTGAATTAAGGAGAGCCTAGCATTTTGTCTCCAACTTTTCTAGAAAGTTGGCTCTAACCTAATCAAGGGTCATTAGGGCCCTTTAAACATGTTTAAGTGGGACAAACTCTCCTTGAAATAAGGACGACAATCCACTTATGCCAACTCTAGAAACTACCTCCTTAATCACCCTTATCTATATAAAGATGCACCCCCAACACAACTTGGACCACTTTTGTGCCTAAGTTGCAATCCCCATTTAAGCTAAGAGAGGGAGAGGGAGGGGGGAGGAGGAGGTGGGACACACATCGAGGCCTTACATGAAGCCCATCCAACACCATTTAGGAGATCCATACCATCAATCATGTGAGTACACACCCCTTTCACTTGGCCTTTGATTTTCTTTATGTTGTGAATGATGATTATTATAATCTTGATGTAATGGTGGTAATGATGGTGAGGGACCGACCGATGGTGTGCCCCACCATGATGTTTGGATGCAAACCAAACCTATCATGGCCCTACATGTACATGGACAAAGAGGATTAAAAAAAAAATCTGTTTAAAACGTAACTTAGGTGGGAACCATTGATCATGGACCCCAACATTATGTTAATTAGCGATCCAAACCGTTCATAAGGTCACCGGGACTTGGATGAAGGGACCATACAAATTTCAGCATGATTTAAGGAGCCACTATAATCTTTAATTGTCATCTAAACCACCCATTTGTTGGGACCCACTCGAGTGGCCAGCCCCTCACACACGTTTACCCCTACCCACCAACCACACACACCTATACACATGTAATATAATAGTAATAAAAAAAATTAAGAAAAATTAAAAAAATAAAAGAAGAAGAAAGAAGCTTGGAGGAGGTGACGCCCTCTGAATGTTGCACGTCCAGAGAGGGACGTCCCTGTCCTCCTTTGGGGCCATCACACTATAGGGCTCAACATGGCTACACCATGATGCATGCGCTAAATCCACACCATCCATCCGTCATCTCAGCCCCAGCTATTGTATGGGCTTAAAAATTAAGCCGATCACAAGCTCAAGTGGACCATACCACTTGGACAGTGGGATTTGAGCATTTATTGCTTAAATTATTTCAGGGCCCATCTTGATGATGTGAGGTAAATCCATGTCGTCCATTCATTTCGCCAACATATTTTATGCCATGGGCCGAAAAACGAAGCCGATCCAGGTCCCTGGTGGACCACGCCATAGAAAACAATGGCGATAATGACACTTACTCCTGAAACCTTTTATGGCCCACCATGATGTTTCTGTACATCCAACTTATCGAATATAGGGCTCATTAGGCCACCATGAGTTAGAGAACCCGATAGACAGAGTAGATCGTCCTCATGTGGGCCCCACCCATGAAAAAAAAAAAACATTTTTTTCCAGTGGAGGCTGCTTGTATGCTTGTGGAGGCAAAATGTGTGGGACCCATAGTCAACCCCACCATGATGAATGTATCTAATCCACACTGCCCACTAGCTTCAACAGATCATTTTAGGCCATGGGCCGACATATGAGACAGATCAGATCTTAGAGTAGGCCGCACGAAGGGAAATAATTCATAGATGTTGAAACATTCCAAGGCCCATCACGGGCTCCATGTTCATCCAAACCAGTTCCAGTCAGATCCTATTGGACCCCATTCGAGCTGGCCAAGATAGTGGACGGAGTAGATCATCCGCTTGACGCCCAGCTTTATATCGTGTGCAAACGAAATAAAATAAAATAATAATAAAATAGATCAGTATTGTGGCATGAACTAGGCCCTACTCATGGGACCCATCATGATGTATAGGTTTAATCTACACCGTCCATCTGTTTCTTCGGATCATTTTAGGCCATTAGCCCAAAAATAAGACAGATCCAGATCTCAGGTGGACTACACCACAGAAAATAGTGACTTCCACCATTAGGACATGCTCAGGGCCCACTACAATGTTTATTTTCCATCTAACCTGTCCATGAGGACACAGATCGGGGTAAAGAGAAAACATGGATATCAGTTGGATTCAGAACATATAGGAGGCACGTTGTCCCAGTTGTGGCCCATTTTGTGGACCCATCATGTGTACCACCATAATGTACATGTAAGATCCAAACCATCTGTCTAATTTTCCCGATTAAATTAGGGTATAAGCCGGAGACTAAGGTGGATCCAGATATTGGGTGGACCGCACGACATAACACAATGTTAACTTATTAACACTGTCGAAACTCCCATGGACTTGCCGTGATACACTTAGTATGTGACCACATTGCCCGTCCACCCTAAACACCCACTAGTATAGAACCATGTCGAGCCAGAGTCGCTAATGAAATATCCATCCCGCAAAGAATGAGGTGTAATTGTGAATGCAAACAATGCTCGTTATGGATGATATTAATGATCTTAGTAATTATGGTTAATAGAAGTATGCAATTTAATGTCTTCATTAACATTTCTCTACTTTCTAGCATGCTAAATTCATTTACCTAACCATGTTGATATTAATCATACTCATGCACCATGGAATGTTGGTACGTACAAGTGTACCTCAATACATTTGTTCATGGGTAAGATATGTCCTTTACAGTTTAGTCACATGACCGTGGATTGTTATAGTTGATAGTGGCACATGACGATTATATATAATTTTTCTGGCCTAAAGGTTAAGCGGACCCTAAACTCATGACATTACACGCATAATACATGCACTTGAACGTATGCCTTAGCATAATTGCTTGAATTCATGCATAATCGTGACATACACAATGATGGAAATACCATAGTCGGGCTGTATAACATGAGTTGGATCTTAACGGCAAAATGTGCATCTATGATGATGCCTTGGGTTATCCCTAAAAGGGACGGGACACCGGAAGTGCTTAATAGTAGGGGTATATAGAAATCCCTTGGGTTGAAAGTCCCTAAACCCCAATGCTAGCTAGGGATGCCTCACCATCGGGCCGAGTGGATACATGGGCCATGGATTTTACTCCCACTGACAAAACCGGGTTGAGAAGAGGTGGGTCCAACCTACTTAAGGGCTGAGGTGCAAATAGGGATCGATCTGACTCACTGGCGAGGATTCTATCATTGTTCTAAAACATTATTATGGCATACGTGCACTGTATTGCATTCATATTGATACCATACCTTTTATATACTACATGCTTACCATCTCGCATGACTCATTCATGGTATATTCATTGGATTGCATGTAGGACACACCACACACATGTGTACTCATTGGGCTTTATAAGCCTAAACTTTCCTTTCTTTTTACCAGGTATGGACATGAAGAAAGACTAGAAGAATGAAGGGTTATGAATAGATCATGGGCATCTTCTTTTCTTTATGGAATTGTATTATGGGGTTTTTGGATGTGTATGTGATGTATGTGAGCTGAATACGTATGTTATGAATATGTGTAATGGAAACGTTACTTTGTGTACAGTGGATGCTTGTCTTTGTTGTGATACTACAAAGACAATATACCCCTAAATTTTATAGTCGGGCACCCAGCTCGGAATTTGATGTATAGACGTCGAGTGCCGAAATCAGAGCTCGACCCGTCACGTGTCAGGTCTGGGACTGTGTAGTAGTAGTATAAGACGCTAGATTTGGGGCACGACACATCAATAGTTAGGATGGCACTATGTGGCTGTCATCCAACAACCAAGAATTCTCTATAATCTTTCAAGAATGACCTGCACTCTCTAGAATACTCTACCAAAGAACCCTAGAACATTTTAGAGACTTTTTTTTTTGAAACGCTAGAATATTTTAGAGATCTCTACTATACTCCACACATTCCTACCTTCTCTAGAATTATCTACACACTTTTAGCCTACTCTAGAAGTCCATCCAACCATCCACTTGAATATTTGGACATATTGGGGTCCAAATTGATTTCTTGAAAGATCAGGACTAGGCAACACCTTAAACAGCCTTAAAGAGTTTTCTACACAAATCAATAGTCTAATGGACTTGTGAGGCCTATATAATCAATTTGATGGCTAGATGTACCAACTAGATATGAGATATGGACTTGAATACCGAACAATTGTTATGGAATGGGCAAGGGCCGTTAAATTTGTGGATCAATTCCCAAATTGTTGGCAGTTTTTTTTTAGTTTTGGATTGTATAATTGGATATGGTGGCTTCGGGATTTTTAAATAAAATTGTTTATGTTCAAAAAAAAAATTTATCCATTCCCTTGCATTCTTATCTATTTTTACCTTTGCAATAGAAGATTTGTCACAATTCGAGATGGATCTAGAGCTACAAATTGGTAAACAGTCAATATCATATTCAAGTGATTCCCATTTCCATATTTTTGGGAATTACACCTCCCTTTACTCCTTTTAGTTTCCCTCCAAATGCCAAAACCCTAAATACTAACCCTAGCCCCTAACCCCAAATTTCCCAGAGTTTAGTAATAGGCACCGTGACCATCAGCGTTGAGGTCTTGGGTTTTTTTTTTTTCGAAGAGTAACAATAACTTTATTAAGAAGCGGGGAGATGGTGCACCGTGCATGAATTACAAACGAAGAAGAAAAGCAAAATTACAATCTTCAAATAATTTTATACAAGACACCCATTCCACAACAAAGAGATTTTCCTTAGAGAAAACCTCCTACACCTTGGATGATTCGTCACGGAAAGACCTTCTATTCCTTTCCCCCCAAATAGCTCACAACACGGCCAACAATACCAATCTCCAAATAGCATTAAATTTCTTTCCTAACCCCACTCTGTGCCATAAGCGGAATAAATCCCCAATCAAGTTTGGCATCACCCAAGTCATTTCGAAGAGGCGTACGGACTCCATCTCGTTTCGGCGTCCTCCATACACATCACACATATATTCAAAAGCATCATGGATCTCATTTGGAGGATGTTGATGGTGAGGATCCTGCCGGGGGGGGGGGGCCGCATTGCCCATGTCCGCGAACACACCACCTTTATCCGATAATCTAAGGAACTTTAAAAGGAATTGACTGAGAAGCTCCTCAATTTGTCCTCCAGCCATATCATTCGATCTCTTTCATCCCTTGTCGGTATGCAATGGTCAAGGCAATTAAGAAGCCTCACGAACTCCGCAACTTCCTCATCCTGCAGGTTTCTTCAACAAGGTGAGGTCCAAACGACATCATTTCAAACAAAGGAGAAGCATTTATAGACCAAGATATTGTTTTAGAAAGAGAGTAGAGCAATTCTCGAGTACGCCAACTGGAGGGGTAATTCTCCAATCCACATGTCCTCCCAAAATCGGACCCTCTCCCCATTACCAATAAAGAATCCAACCCCCTCACTAAACTTGGCCTTAAGGTTAGATATCCCCCTCCACACCCATGAAGCTCAACAGAGAGACAATCCTTAACCCCCCACCCTCCTTAAGGCCCATACTTGCATCCTCCTGTAGCTCGAATCACCATAGCCATTTTCCCATAATAGCTAAATTCATCGTGCCAAAATCCCTAGTGCCCGCCCATCCCTCCTCATACAAAGTACACACTTCTTTCCACCCCAAAGACGAAATCTTTTCCTGTCGTCTGACCCCCACCGCCACAGGCAATGTTTTAAATACCTTTATCGCATAATGTATCACACCCTTGGGATACGGATAAATATCGGTTATCGCATGGGATATATCGGTTGTATCACATAATGTATCATTGTTGTTGGGAAACATGGGAACATTGGGAAATTGGTCAAATTTTTCAATGAAACTTTAGGGATTGTTGAAAAAAAACATCAATACACACAGAAATCAAAACACTACAAAAAAAAAAAAAAAAGTGCACATAATAGGGGTTCCATTTGTATGGGGTCCCAATATATGTGCTTTCCAACTAAACTGATGCAAGTATATTCAAAGTTTATTCATATAATTTATAAACGTAAGAAGACATGTATGGAAACACAAGCAATACATTCAAAAGCAAAAGAAGAATCACTAGATCAGGTTACATATATGTTTAATTTTGTGTTTGGATACAAAGATTGCAACTAATTTCTGAGAAATTGAGAAATTTTGCTTTTTCTCAATTTTCGCAACTTGACCCATCTCCCCAAAATCTCAAAATCGAAGTTCAAAATCCATAAATTTTCATGGAAAACATGAAGAATCATAGATTTGTAACCATTTAACTCTGGTTTAACGTGATTTACAACAAAAACATTGATCGAAAATTGAAAATGCTCATTAGATCGAATAGGTGGGATATATCGGCACTACCTGTGCATTTCATATCGCACAGGTGGGATACAAGATATATCATGGGATATATTGGCTGATATCGTCGATATTTAAAACACTGGCCACAGAAAGTCACGACACAACTTTTCTAATATTGCCAACACTAACTTCGGACATTCGAAAAAGGGCATAGAGTATAATGGGAGAATGGAGAGGGCTGCTTTGATGAGAGTGATCCGACTGCCTAAGGATAGATATCGGCTTCTCCACTTTAATAACTTTCTTTCAAATCTTTCCACAACAACATCCCAAATAATAAAAATCCTGATTTTCCGAAGTCCATGAACCAAACCCTGAATCCCTACCCTTAATACCCAGCTGCAACTTGTTACCCCAATAATTAACCTGCAAAATCCTTTTGTTATAACAGTCCACATCCAACCTAGTTTTTGAGAACCTAACCCTATTTAAAGCCCAGATTTATATCAATCCATAAATCCTCCAGTATATTTTCGTAATCAGCCCCAAAACTGATTCACGCAGCCCCAGCCCCAATACAACCTAGTTTGAACACCCTAACTCTATTTATAGCCCAGATCCATATCCAGCTGTAAATCCTCCGACATACTTTATAATCAGACCAAAAACTGAATCTTGCAGCCCCAACCGCCAAACCAAACTACTTTCAACCCCAAAATCTTCCCATTCATCTCAGTCCAAAAACTATCCATAATCTATCCCTTTCCAACCCAAAAACTTGTCCCAATTCCCAAGTCTTTGCCCAAACTAAACAAAGGCCATTTTTGGGTGCCAACTAAATCAGGTTTGATTAGTTCTCTAACAAGTGTGACAGGTGGTGTCAACACCCATCAGAACCTGTACCAACAGTTAGGATGCTTAATGCGAGCATGACCAAGGTATTCCATAACAGTAACGGTGGCTGTAATGGCCACCATCATTACTGTTACGATACAGGTCGTTATGGCCTTTTTTATGTTTTTGAAAGAAAAAAAACCTGTTTCGAGGTCGTTACGGACCATTATGGAGCCGTTATGTGCAGTTTTCTTCTGTAACGCCCGTTTAGGCCCCATAATGCGCAACAGTTATGGCCATTTCGGCCCCATAACGCCTAACAATTATGGCCGTTACCGTTACGTAATGGTCATTGCGTAACCATTTTTGTATACCATGAGCATGAGCCTCCACCAACATTCTAGATGGGGCGGATGTTTGGGGCATCAGACTCCCACAGGTAGGCATTACACGTGAACAGTTTGGATGCTGCACATGTCACCACTTGAAAAGTGCAGGATGACGGAGAAAGATATATTTCCCAAAAAAAAAACTTTTAGCACCAAGATCAAACTATTTTCCTGATATATGATGGAAGGCCGGCACCATTAAAAACTAAATGAGAAGTGGGTGGCAGCCAAATGGACCCTAAATGTCCATTTTTTTTATATGTCCACACTCCACAGTTAACCCCTCAAATATATATGAACCTAAGCAGAGCCTCAAACGATCTCCCAATTCTCTAGAAACTGTTCATATTCTACCTATTCTAGCCCATCTTATGAACCTTATAACAATCCAAAACCGGCCGCCCTAACTTTTAACCTAATATGTCCACAAACCATTAACTGAAACTTGTCCTTAAACCAAGCCCTAAGGGCCTCTTCAGTAACCAGCCAAGCGTCATTGATAAGCTTGCCCACCATTGCGGCACAATCCATGGTTTGTCAAATACACTTTTTTATTGGTGGTTTATCAAATACACCTGAGCACATATTTCCATAAAAATAATGACAGATATATTCAAATAATGACAGATATATTCAGAAATATGACCATGAGCACTATATGATATTCTTCTTTTTTTTCTTTTCTTTTCTTTTTTCTTTCTTTTTTTGGGTGTACTTAGCAAGGTACTACAAGGTAAGACAACTAGGGATCAAACCTTAGATCTCTCACACACACCACACTATCTACCAGCTCTATTAACAAACCGGAGACGTATTATAGGCTATTCTTTGATAAGTTGTTTTATGTCTATCCTCGATAAGGTACACTGGAATATATTTTTGTACACATGCATGTCACATGTGCTGCATATGAGACCAACCATCTTCAAACACCATGCATGTGCCACATCCAACCTTCAAGCACCCCACATGTACCATGTGTCAATGTCCCATGTGCCAATGTACCCGTGTGTACACACATACATGTCATATATGCTAGATGTGAGAGCCATAGCTTCAAGCATCATGCATGTGTCACATCCAACCTTCAAGCACCCCACAGGTATTGTGTCGATGTGTCCATGTGCATATTTGCCACATCCAACCTTCAAGCACCCCACATGCAACAAGTCTAGTACACACCCTGCATGTCACATGCATAGATCTGCCAGTGTGCACAGGTGCCACGACCCACGAGTGCTTGTATATCCATCCATATTCCATATTTGAAGGTATTGACAGCCAAAGAACCATTACAGCAGAATAGTCCATCTCTTTATTTCAGTTTCCTTGTCTAAGCATTCGAGTTGGATTAGGCATTTATCATTATGGACCAATCGGAAATATGCATAGAATACTATAGAGATTTCTTTCCAATTATTCTAGATGGAATATGAAGCCTATTTTAAGGCAAGTGGCCATACTTAGGACACAATAAATGAATGCCCAATCCTTTGCATATCAATTGAAAGAAATTAATTTCCTGAAATGTGATCCTAGTATAGGCTGCACAGCCCCTAGGAGAGTGATTCTTCTAGAATCTAGACGTGCAATGCCTCTAAATCCCGTAGGTGAAAAGTTCTGTTCGGCATAGCTCCACCTTTTTCCTCTATTCCAATCTACTTTATCCTTCCAGTAAAGAGATCACCATGTTTCTGGCATAATCTAAAAGGTTTTGATCTTCTAATTGCCAAGTAATCTTCCTGGACTAATTCTTTCGAGTTGTGCAGCATCTGATGGTCAGAAGTAATCCAACATTTAGGAAACAAAATGTCTATCAACGGTACCTTTTAAATTCAGTGTAATGTTGTATCTAAGAAAAGGAAATTTCCCTAGCCTAGACTAGATAAGTATCACATTGCATATTCATGGTGTAGGGGAACTAATCCCTATTGCTGTGATGACTTGGACAAGTTATCCAGATAAGCTTCGTACACGAGTTTTTGCAGCACAAAGTAGAGATTCTTCAAATCATATGAAGTCTGCTATCTATAATTCAAAATAAATAACAAGAAACAGCATTTCACCTGGAAGTTTTGGCACACCAAGCCTTTCACAGAACTCATCGCAAAAGTGGTTGCAGTTTTTCGACAACAGGTCATACGAGTTTCCAGGCCACTCTCTGCTAAGCTCCCTCAGAATCTGATTTACCTTGAAGATTGAAGAGTTCGTCTTGCCAAGGACGATGCTTTCACGAAAGGAATACATAGGGTTTTTGCCTGGAGGACAGCTAAAAACCCCAGTGCCAATTTCACAAAATCCAAATGACCACTCCTCATCTCCATAAACCTGACAAAATTGCATACTACCACTCAACATAATTTGAAGAACAAAAACTCATAACAGAAAAGTCAACATTGTTCATTGAGAAATGAAAGATTGAAGCATCATGGGAAACGAAAGAAGCAAATGCAACCCATCTCTCATTCACTGATCACATGATTTTTGCCAACAGAAAAAGATGACATGGAAAAAAAAAATAGTTTCCCTAATCATCTTTATTGAAGTCATCTGCACATCAATTCAAAATAATGCAGGTCGAAGATTGTGCAAGTAGAGCACTTTGCCTGAGATAACTTTAAACATCTCCTAAAGCTTGAGGGTCCCTTCTTCTTCAAATCGATAGATCAATATTCTAATACTCCTCAAGAATCATGATAAGAATTAGAAGGAAAAAAAAAAAACTAATTTAAAATTTTTTGAAAATATTTGCATAAATAAGAAAAAAAAAAAAAGCCCCAAATCTTCAATAAATCAGTAGATCCATACTCCTCAAGCATCATAACAAGAATCATTCAAAAAACTAATTTAATTTTTTTCTAAATTTTTCAGAAAATATCTATGTAAATCAAAAAAAAAAAAAATGGCAAAATCCCCAAATCTTCAACAAATCAGTAGATCCAGTCATCTAATACTCCTCAAGCATCATAACAAAAATTAGTAAAAAAAATAATAATTTAAAACTTTTTTTAAAAACATTTCAAAAAAAAATACCTGCATAAATTATTATTTTTTAAATAAAGTAAAACACCCCAAATCTAGATCGAATCAACCAAGATCTGACCAAAATAGTTTATATTATTGTTGCGATGGGATTCCAGATCGAAACAGCAAAAAACTTTTTTTTTACCTTTTTCATTTTTGTAAAATTGGACCCAGGAGCTTCGATTCTTCGATTTGATGCGAAAAACAAGTTTAGATCTTCGAATCTAATCTAGATCTAGTCAGAAATGCCTTTAAAACAATCCCTCTTTGTAAAGAAATTAAAATAAGAAGAGAAAATTGAAAAAAAAAAAAAAAAAACCATATCAGTTGAAACTTGAAACCAATACGACTACAAAATATCAATGCCGATTCAGGCAGATAAGGTACCCTTTTTCATAACGGGCCGATATGGACACATATCGCATATCGTATCCGGCCAATATGGATACGATATGGCCATATCGGCCAATACAATACCAATATTCTGATCTATGATCTGCGGTCCCTACAATATTTTGAAAAAAATTCTCATCCATATTCAAATTGGTACTAGCCTTAGTCATATTGGAGAATCCAAGCGCTTTCGTCATGAATAGATAGACTTTAGATAGCATGTTACTTGCAAATGAGTGTATTGATACGAGACACAAGGAAAAAGAGGTTTGGTTTGCAAACTAGACATCGAGAACGCCTAAGATCATGTAGATTGAGGGTTCTTTGAATATATGTTGAAAAGAATTGATTGCGGTAACAAATGGATTCTTTGGATACGTGAATGCTTCTCATTGGCTTCGTTTCACCAAAAGGCTTTTTAGTGCTTTGTGAGGCTTAAGGCAAAGAGACCCCCCTCTCCTTTTCTGTTCGTGGTGGTAGCGGAAGCTTTAAGCAAAATGTTAGAGAGAGGTCAACAAGCAGGTCTTATAGATGGCGTCAACAAAGTACAAGATGGGGGAAACTTCCTCACTTACAAATTGTGGACGATACTATCATTTTTTGTGGGGCAAATATAGTATTGGTGGACAAGTTGGGGAAAATTTTGGGGTGCATCGAAGAGGTATCAGTAATAAAAATCGATGTGCAAAAAAAAATAAAGGGAAATGTTAGGCATTGGGATCTCCAAAGAAGAGATAAATACCCTTGCAAAGGTATTCGCATGTGGGGTCGGGGATTTTCCTTCTACTTACTTGAGGCTCTCATTATGCATAGGAAAACCAACAAAACACTTGTGGAGTAAAGTGATTGAAAGATTTTAAAGAAAGCAAACCAAATGAAAAGGTCATCAATTATCATTAGCAGGTCGTATAATGCTTATTAAAGCGGCTCTTTCCAACCTACCACTCTACTTCATGTCTCTTTTTAGATGCCCGAAGTCAGTTTTAGACAGTTGAGAGATGCTGAGGCGCGACTTTCTATGGCAAGGGGGAGAGAAGAGGCATAAGTTCCACTTGCTTAGGTAGGAAGAAGTATGTAAACCACTATCAAAAAGTGGTGCAAGCGTTAGGGTGTTGGAAGACATGAACATGGCACTCCTAGGAAAATGGTTATGAAGGTTTGGATCTAAACCCAGCAAGTTGTGGAGAGAAGTTCTTGCATCCAAATATGGCCTCCAGGAAGGGGGTTGGGAGGTTAAAGCAACATCATATTATCGAGCCTCGGGCATTTGGAAAGCCATTAATTCAGTGCTCATTTGTTCAAGCCTGATGTGGCTTTCTCTCTCGATGATGGGGCTCACATACGTTTTTGGGGGATTCTTGGTGTGGAGAAAGGCCTCTGATGGTAGATTTTCCATCACTGGTAAGGTTAGCACCCAAGAGGAATATTTCAGTGTCCGATTGTTATTTTAATATAGGTGGGGGTGTATGGTGCCCCCCTTGTTGAAGAGCCTTAACAGATGAGGAGGCGCTAGACTTAGCATTACTTTTGGAAAGGCACGACGATATTCATCCTTCTTCGACTCTTGAAGACCGGAAAGGCCTCTGATGATAGATTTTCCATCACTGGTAAGGTTAGCACCCAAGAGGAATATTTCAGTGTCCGATTGTTATTTTAATATAGGTGGGGGTGTATGGTGCCCCCCTTGTTGAAGAGCCTTAACAGATGAGGAGGCGCTAGACTTAGCATTACTTTTGGAAAGGCACGACGATATTCATCCTTCTTCGACTCTTGAAGACCGCTTGGCATGGAAGATGTCACCTAATGGGAAATTTTCAGTTAAATACTTCTATAAGTTGCTTAGGGAGCCAGCAACTTCGAGTTCTTTGGGTGGATTCTTGGTGTGGAGAAAGGCCTCTGATGATAGATTTTCCATCCCCGGTAAGGTTAGCACCCAAGAGGAATATTTCAATGCCCGATTGTTATTCTCATATAGGTGTGGGTGGCGTATGGTGCCCCCCTTGTTGAAGAGCCTTAACAGATGAGGAGGCGCCAGACTTAGCATTACCTTTGGAAAGGCTCGCCTTCTTCGACTCTTGAAGACCGCTTGGCATGGAAGATGTCACCTAATGGGAAATTTTCAGTTAAATACTTCTATAAGTTGCTTAGGGAGCCAGCAACTTCGAGTTCTTTGGGTGGATTCTTGGTGTGGAGAAAGGCCTCTGATGATAGATTTTCCATCCCTGGTAAGGTTAGCACCCAAGAGGAATATTTCAATGCCCGATTGTTATTCTCATATAGGTGTGGGTGGTGTATGGTGCCCCCCTTGTTGAAGAGCCTTAACAGATGAGGAGGCGCCAGACTTAGCATTACCTTTGGAAAGGCTCGCCTTCTTCGACTCTTGAAGACCGCTTGGCATGGAAGATGTCACCTAATGGGAAATTTTCAGTTAAATACTTCTATAAGTTGCTTAGGGAGCCAGCAACTTCGAGTTCTTTAGAATTCTTCCATGCATTCTAGTTCCATGGGGCGCCCCCTAAGGTGGCATCTTTTGCTTGGTTAGTAAGCTGGAAAAGAATCTTAACAATAGATAATCTTCAGAAGAGATCAATGGTTCTTCCTAACACACACCCATTGTACATGAGCAATGCAGAATCTATAGATCACATCTTTATTCATTGCTCATTTGCACATCATATCTGGTGTGTGTTCCTCCAACTTTTGATATTCAGTGAGCTATGCCTCAATCAGTTATCAAATTATTTCCGGCGTGGCATGGAAGCCCAATTCCTCAGTCTTCGCTTATGTCGTAGCATCTCATCTTGCTAGCAGTCCTATGGAATATTTGGAGATGGAATATTTGGAGAGAGCACAACAATCGATGTTTTTGCAATAACCGTCGACCATGGGAAGAGATAGCAGGGCAATCCAAGAGGGATGTTTTAGAATGGTTTTCTGCTTTGTCTAGGGATTTTGATGTAAATGCTCATGAAATTTCGTCTATGTTTGGGCTGTGAGTCTTCACTGTAATCTGGTTGTTTCTAGGTGTATTCTTTTTTGCTTTGTTATTTGTCAAAGCAGTTTATCAATAAAAACAGCTAATATTACCCAACAAAAATTTTCCTGCATTTGTGACACGCATTACTGTAACTGGGGTAGACGAGACTGTGAGTCAGACAAATGTAAGGTAACTTTAGCAAGAAACCCACAGTGCACGTAGCATAGGCATACATCAATCCAGACCTTGTTTTTATCTCAATCTCAAGTTACATTGTGGATAGAGCATAGGGCAAAAATTAAACTAACCAGATATCCTACCCATCCAAATGGTGGCTGTAAAATGGAAGTTGAACACAGAAACTTTAACAATCAAAATGTAAAACCCTGGCAGTCTCAATCAGTGAAGTTTCTGGGACATGCCCCATCCACAGAGGGGCCCATGATTCTGATAGTCTGGATTGATGCACATGCATGCCATGCATACTGTATAATGGAATATCTCCCTCATTCTCTTTTTAGTAGTGATTCCCACATCCATCTTACACTGAACAGTGTGAAACCCCTTGGTTTTGAGTTCTCCAAAAGTTGATATTGAGAAGAAAAAGAAAAAGAACAGATTTTTCAATCCAAAACTATCACATCTGCATTTTTCCATGAATTAAAGAACTTAAACAGACCAAACCATGGAAAAGATGAAACTGTTCAAAGTTTCAAGATCAAAACCCTAGAAGACGAGATATCCAAGCCCTAGCTCACGCATGCAGCAACCGAAACCATGCCGATTGAAACAAAAAACCTAACGCTCGCCGAACACAGAATCCTAACCATTCAGCGACTAAAAATCCATCAAAAATTCCCCAAAAAAAATAAAGAAATTGGAGAAAAATCGGACCTGGACAGCGCTGTGAAAGATCCCGCCCAGTCCGATTCCGTCTTTGAAGATCTTGTTGATTTGAACTATGGTGTTGTTGGTTTTGGGAGAAGCGCTGTTCGTCACGTCGTATACATGGAGAATCACCTCGTTCATCTTCTTCTTCTCTCTCTCTCAGTCTCTCTCTCTTCTTCTTCCACTCTCTTATGTTGCAAGCGGGAAATAACGTAAGGGCATAAAAGAGGAGACATTTACGAAAATGCCATCAGGAATTTCATCATGTCACCGACACCTTCTCCGCTGGCGTCTATCGCCTGTCTTCCTCTTTTTCTCGTTTCTTTTCCCGGTTTTCCAGAAATGTTCACTGAGGTTCGCTCGTTCCACGCGCATGTGTATCCGTACACATCCACACGCGGGGAGGCGTGCGAATATGAGACACGTGTGTGAAATCTAACCTTTTCATGGGTTGGAAATCATTTTTAGATCCTCTGGATAAAATTAGATAATTTTACCCTTCAGGTGGGCCACAGTGTACTAAGTAAATTGACGGTCCGAAGTTCTTTTCTAACCGTTCTTTTTTTGACATATATGTGGCCCACCTAAGGTGTGACATGTAAAAAGAAATTGTAAAAATATGACACATGGAAATATCAGATCTTACACATACATCACATTATTGAAAGTGATCCGCGAGTGGACAACTACAATTCCCACACGCGTGTGGAATTAGCAAGCCACTTATTCACCTCCAGCGTGTATGTAAACTTTTAACTATCCAATGTCTATTTTTTGCGGATGTGTCATTCCGTAGAAAATCCGGTCCGTGGAAATGGTGGATCATACCATGGTAATCATACACTCCAAATTTTGGAAAACTCTACTTATCAAATGATCCACACAATCAGAACATCGTTTTTCCATTCATTTCAGCAACATAGCCTTCCTGAATAATAGACCATTCTGATTTTTCGGCTCAGTGATATTTATGGTGCGGCCCACATATTGCGTGGATCGGATGATATACATAGACTACACGTCATCAGAAAATTTAAAAAAAACGTTCATTTCTATTTTTAGTTTTTTATTGATATTTCTTTAACGAGCTCGAGTTTGGTGTACCCTGCCATATGGGGATTAAGGAGATGAGAGACGGATCCCCGGATCCGACAAGGTCGGTGGATCCCTAACCGTAGTGCCTACTGTGATGTACGTGACTTACATCCACACCGTCCATCCATTTTAGCAGCTTATTTTAGAACATGATCCTAAAAATAAAGAAAAATCAAATCTTTAGTGTACCATACCATAAGAAATAATTGTGATAAAATCCTCATTATTGGAAAACTTCGTGCGCCACCCGAATATTTATTTTTCATCCAAACTATTGATAAGGTCACAAAAAACATGTACGAAGAGATCATAAAAATATAATCTTGATTCAAAACTTCTATGGCTCATGAGAAGTTTTTAACGGCTGATTATTATTGTTTTTATATTATGGTACACCTGAGATTTGGATCTGCTTCATTTTCTGAATCATACCCTAAATTGAATCTCCATCAGTTTTCAAAATGGATGGATGGCATGTCCATCAGTTTTCAAAATGGATGGATGGCATGGATATGAGGCACATTGATCAAGGTGGGCCCTACAGTAGTGGATCACACCCACCTCCGTGGATCCCAGAATCCACAAAAGCCACGCCATGAGAGATGGAAGAGCATACCGGCATCACACGTGTGAAAGATCCAGCATGTTTAGAATTGGACAAGTGAACATGAAATATCCCCACGATAGATGGAAGAGCATACTGGCGTCACACGTGTGAGAGATCCGGTGCATTCAGAATTGAACAAGTAAACATGAAATATCCCCGTGAGAGATGGAAGAGCACATTCACGTTGGCATCACACGTGTGAGAGATCCGGCGCGTCCAGAATTGGACAAGTAAACATGAAATATCCCCGGAATCGGGCTCTGTTCATCGCACGGGTCATACGTGCGAGATGAAAGTTGCCGTTAGCAGACTGTGCAGTAACTCAGGCAGAATAATCTCCAGGCAGAATAAACTCTGTGGGGCTATCGTGGATCTATGTGTACTATTCACGTCATTTATCAATTTTTATATATCATTTTAAGGCATTAACTTAAAATTAAAGTATATTCAAATCTCAAAGCTCAGGTGGGCCACACATCAAGAGAGAGTGAGATAATGATATCCACCCTACGGGGATGTGTATTTGTCATCCAACCTGTTTACGAGGTTACATAATTATGGAGGAAGGAAAAACAAAACTATTAGCTTAAACGAAAACTTCTGTGGCCTCTAAAAGTTTTGAACGGTATACATTCAATTCACACTGTTTCCGGTGGTGTGGTCCACTTTAGCTTTGGATATACTTAAATTTAAATTTATTAATATAAAATGAGCTGGTGAAATGGATGGACGGTATGGATGAGACATATGAATCCTAGTGGGCCTCACAAAGTTTACTATGCTATTGTGCACTTAGAAAATCCAAGGAAGTACTTGCTGAGTAAATCTACCATGTAATAGCTTATTCATAATAGCACACTTGATGGCTAATCAGAATCTCCTGCGAGTGGCTGCCAGGTCATTTGCGGTGAATCAATGAGGTATGCTTTTATGCAATGGTGCACTCCTCGACTGGGATTGGATTGGCTACTCCCCATGCCACCTGCCAATGGCCGGTGGTCGTTGCTCTGTAGGTCCCACAATGATGTATGTGTTTCATTTATGCCGTCCATCTATTATTCTATATCATTTCATGATATGATACCAAAAATTAAGTATCATTCCATATCATCTCACGGTTTTTCTGAGCTGTAATAACCGTATAAACGGTTTGGATGGCATATAAACATCATGGTCAGCTCCACGAAAGTTTCAACGGCGCATGTTTCCTTTCCCACTGTCTCGTTTGGTGTGTCCACCTCCTTAGTTTTAGATCTACCTCATTTTTTACCATCCAAACTTACTGTGGTCTTGCAAAACTGATGGACCGAGTGGATTTGATACGGGAATCAATGTGGGCCCCACACAGCTTCAGACATCAGGGGCACAGGTAATCCAATCCGCGACCGTTGAGATTGTAGACTATATATTTCATTTATTTAATTCGAAAAAGAAAACTTTAACCTCTGGCAGCGAGAGACACGTGGAATCGCACGGTAGAGCTTCCACTTTTGGCAGCAAGAATAACAATGCCAACCGTACACGAACGAGGCCAAAACCTTCGGCACCCACGGAATGTTTCGGCCGTAGTCATTTTCATCCTCACATTTTCTAGTCCCGTGGCCCACTTAAGTATTCAATCTGCCTCGGTTTTTGCATCGTGTCTTAACATGAGCTGGAAAAACGGATAAATGGACTGGATTTCACACAAACATCACGGTGGGCCCCACCTAGCACAATATATGAATAATCTCCTCAAGCCAATGTGGGCCCACTCGATGAATGTGGGTACTATTATGGACCGTTCATCTGCAAGTTGCCATTCTTTAAAGAAAGATTAACTAATATTTCATTAACAATAGTCGAACATACACAAAAGGTATATATTAACATCTGGTGAGTATCTTATACAGTTGTCGCATGTATTCGGCAACTATATATATATATATATATATATATATATATATATATATATATATATATATATATATATATATATATATATATATATAGTTGTGGGCCACGTCCATGTGGGATTTTTACCTTAATCCCTTAAACTTTATAAAATATGATAAGTATGGAATTTCGAAATTTCAAGAGTCAACTTTCGGATGACTAGAAACTTCCATGTGACCAGGGTATGAACCTGACTGTAGGGGCCCACCTCAATACATGCATCATATATAGACGCCATTCTTTTAGGGCATGTTTGGCCCAGGGAATTGGATTGGATTACATGGGATGGAATTACGGCTATCCCATTATTTATTACTTGTAGTGGTTTGAAGTAGGATAGTGGTAAAGAAGTCTATCCCATGACCAATCGTGAGCGGTTTGGCTTTTTAGGGGACGCTACCATCCCAAGGGATATCTTTAGTGGGCTTGTTTGGATTTCTCATGGAATGCAAATCGATTTTGGATTGGGCGTTATGTACTGCTACAGTCAAATGTGGCCAACAACAAACTCAAGGATGCAAATGGTATATTAAGGTGGCCCCACAACACCTAACACTTCACGTACATCAAATAGTCCAACGCTACCCATTCGGATTCTGCTTGGAGTGAGCGTTATCCCCTCAATAGCACCAGCCACTTATGGCACGTGATGACTTATGTTATGGACAATCCAACCCACGCAAATCCACTCCACCAGATTGTCACTACTTCATATGGTTAGATCAGCCATTATGTGATATTCATCCACATCATTCAACATTTCCGAGTACCTAGTAGCTGTGTGTTTGGCAAATTTTCTTCTTTGTGAAAAAAATCCAGCCCTTTGTTCTACATTGGTAGGATTACAGCCCTGGAAATGGAGGTTAATATATGTCCAACATCAAAGATATATTATATTGAAGGAATTGATGCTATCACCAATATATATGTCAAACTCAAGGATTAAGTTACATGCTCAAATCATATCAATTCTTAAATAATTCATACAAAATTCTGTCACTTCCATCGCGGTGCTCTTTTCTCCCCTACAAGTCAATGACAATGTCTGTGTTCATCTAATAATTCTGAAAGATTAAGCCACCTCACGGAGCGTAAATCAGGGCCATGAATTGTTGTCTGCAAAAACGATACGAAAATAAATTCAAATTACTATTTCATATTCATGCATCATGAACAAAGTTCGTAAAATATTGAATGGGATCTTTCGGACCATTCTCTATAACTTAAACATGCCTTCGTGAATCAAGTCCTTGAGTTTGAGTTAGGTCTGCGTGGTTGTTTGGTGCATGACCTTATTGTAGAAGAAGGTAGAATCAAGGTAATCAATCCTAAATAGTTTATTAAATCCATTAGGCCTAAACTACGAATATGTAGAAATTTGGTGGGACACATCATACCTCAAGAACGAGAATAAATGGTGACAGATTTAAAGCAAAGTACAATAACCCAATAAAATGCTTCATATTCTTCTACCAAGTGTGAGTACTACCTGTGCATACCAGAAGATGTCATTATGCGATGACTTGTAATGTAAAATAGAAAAGGATAATCATACCAATATAACACACGATCCTCCGTTGATCTGACAGTTATCCTCCATGTAATCAACTCCTAAAGCTACATGGGTTTTCACATATTAGATAGACTTATACATTAATTGACAGGGTTTCAACGCACCATACCTGGCAGTGTAAAATTGCCTTCAGTTCGCAGGTCGGAAATACTGTGAACTCCATATTCATGGACAATACAGGGTGATGGTTAAAAGAATGGAATGCATGCAGGAAATAAAATTTGATTTTATATTCACCTGGAATAGATCAGCTACTAATAAGTACATGCAGATTTAAAGTGTTGTTAAAGCATATTCACATCCCTTGGTTATACATGTCATTCAAAAAAGGTATGGGAATCAAATCAAATATATATAAATGTATGTCAAACGATGGTAACAAACATGTCATTTTGCATCATTGCAGCACGTTGGATTTCAAACACAACTATCTGATGTTTATCAAAATATGTGTGAGAATAAGTGGTGGAATACTGATATTAAAACTTAATGAATATATATAATATTATAACGTTTTGGATTTTCACTGTTTTGGATTTCCAAAAAAAATCCTTAAATTTTTTTATATAACTAACTTATATTAACACTTATTGACCATTAATACTCAGTATTAGTTTATACATGGGTGGTACCAGTAAAGAACTGCACAAATTCAATAAATCAACCGTAGAAAGCCGATGAACCCACCCGATCACTAAGTATCAAGTTTAGCCTCGTGATTTATTCACATAGGTCCAAAATCTAATCAACCTACCACTGATTAAAAACAGCCACTGTACCGCAGTACATACACCATACTCAACTTAGAGATGAAACGGATACATTTAGGAGGACCCAGGGGGTCTCACAGACCGAAAACACAAACCCCAGGGGAGTAACCACCACCAAATGGCGGCACACCACTGAAGGCTCCAGACGGCTCAACCATGTGGGTCCCTCCCACTTGCGGGGGTCCCCTCTACACGACTATACACTCCCTTTTACCCCTTTCTAACTCATTTTCACTCCCCATAAACCCTCTTTCACTCTTATATCTACCCGAAGCCGAGTCAGATAAGGCTCGGATCTTGACTAATAGACCAAATCAACCCCGTTACTCTTTTAGCCTAAAACCGATGGTTACAGCAATCATGACCAAATCTCTACTTTCACTAATCATAAATAGGTCACACTATTAATATAGTTAATCCAAACCCTAATCATTATCCACGTGATATCTCGATACCTAATTCACTCCAGAAATGCCACGATTTTTTAAACAAACTCTATACCGCTCGTTAGTGGGTCACTAGTTCCGAAACTATAAAATAATGTCCGTCTCACTAGGCTTGACGCCCATCGTGGGTGGTGAATCAAGAAAGTGCCTAGAACGGCTTAACTTGAGCTGGAAGCTAAGTGCTTACAACACGCGAATCTCCTATGCCAAAATCTGAAACTTGAGTGAATTAGACATTTCGCTCTTTCGTGAAGTTGTGGCTTTCCGATCGTTAGATCATAACCAAACTTGAGGAATGAGTTAATGATATTTCTCTGCTCATATCCGTATAGTCGCGGCCTCGATCGACCATCGATGACTGTTAAAACAGACTTCTAATCATATCCGTTGATTGACGCATTCAAATGGCGGGCCGATCATATCCATACGTAGATCATCATTAGAGCTAACTATCCTACGGTGTATATCAACATGTACACCTCATAGTGGGCCCTAAAGGTTAGAAAAATCCTCTAATAGGGCTAGTATAGTAAAAACCTAGCCCTTGGGGCCATTTACACCAAATATGACACTATATAAGGGCTTCATTTAGGCACCCCATCTCTCCATATGACTTTGTATTTTCTAAAGGAGATAAAGAGAGAAAGAAAAAGAGAAAGAAGAAGAAGAAGAAGAAGAAGAAGAAGAGTGGGAGTAGGTGTGGAAAGTTTTGGTGCTTCATTTCATCGGTCTCCTCCAACTAAGGCCCTAGCCTCGATCATTTTCCTCCACCGAATCCATCCTACTTGCGATTGGGAGGTAAGAAACAAATCTTACTTCATAACCTAGGTTTTCTAAAATGAATTGCATAAATCTCATGTAGTTCTTGGTGTTTATATAAGAATTTGTGATTTTCCTCAAATCCTTAACCCTAGGAGCTCAAAATTGGATATTCCTTCTTAAGGTGCGGACCATTATTTATATGTTTCCATTTATTGACCCTTGAGGGTTTCAGTTAATGATTAAATGCTCGTAGATGAATTTGTGCATGTTAATATATTGATATTTTGATTTTTCTATAATATATATTATTGGTAGCATATGGATGCTTACGTGTTTAATAAAATGTTTAGGTAATTAAATGTGTTGTTTCATGAATGCTCATATGCTTGATTGAATGTCCAATTTAATGTGTTATTTTGTTGATGCTCATATGTTCGATGAAATGCTTGAGTGATTGTGTAGTAAAACTCATGCTATAATTGTGTGATGTAATGTTTAGTCCGTAGCGATACTTAGGATTTCTATGATGTTGAGTCAGTTGGCTAACTGCTCGAACTAAAGGAGTGACCCGAGTTAGGGCGGACACCCTAGGCTTGTTCGATCGACCCAGGTTGAATATGGACAACCGATAGTAGTTGGACTACACGGGATGCTTGCACCTAATGCCAATTGCGTCGTGGTTCTCCCAGGTTAATCAAATTAGCCCACTAGCCGACTGATCATGTACGTTCACAATGTATGACACGACTAAATGGAATCTAGGATACCTTGTTCCCAATGGATGTGTCCATTCATAACTGTTAGTGCGATATGATCCACTAAGACTCATGAGATGGGCATGGTAGTATGAGACTCCGTGTTCGAGCTGTCGGCCTACGTTGGGGTGACGAGCCTCCCCGTAGTGACCAGTGAGCAACTAAGACTCATGAGCTGGGCATGGTGGTATGGGACACCGTGTCTGACCTATTGGCCTATGCTGGGGTGACGAGTCTCCCCATAGTGACTAGTGAGCACTGATGGAGGTGATAGACCATTGTTCGAATAGCCTCCGTCAAATTACCTGGCCGATGGTTTTCTGCCAAAGTACCGTTCGAACGACCCGACGTAAATGGAATTGGGTGATGAGTCATTTCCTTTGTATTGATTTGATTTAATGTGATAAGCCCACACCTCTGTAACACCCTAACCACTGTTCATCTGGGCTGTGGTCCGAGCATGGGTTGTCATCCTGGTCCATGTGTGGGATCGGTCAAGCTTTGAAAATAGTGCTCCAGTCTGTCGAGCAGCGTGCTGTGGGCTGTTACAACCTCGGAACTGAATGATCATACTCGGTTTGGGTAACAACCCATACCGGGTTGATCCTCATACGTTTAGGTACCACATCGTATCTTTGAAATTATTAATTTGTGATATAAACGAGTGGTACCTAAATTTAGATCAAGGGACACTGGTAAGGAGCCATTATATGCGACAATGAGCCACGTGATCCGGATAAGAACTCGTGATATAACATCGGTATCCTAGCTTTAGTAATGTGTTGGATGAATTGAACTTATTGATTACTCAGCTAACATGATCATTCACTGCATTACATTAACTTAGAATGTGGCGAACAAGCGTGATTGTCGCGTGATGAAGAAGTGTTGTCATTTGCGGAACAGGTGGTTGAAGTCGCGTGTGAGGGAGTGTTGTTTGGAAAGGGCATGCATCATGTCATATCTTCATATGCACATTTAATAAGAGTATTTAGGAAATGTTTAATTTCTTATTTTATCATTATCTGCGCTGATTGTGTCAACAACATATGTAACTTAGAACTAATGGAACCACTGAGTTAGATACTCACTCCTACCTAGGACGGTGTTTTAAAATACCAACCAGGCATATCATTGATGCAGGTACTAGTGAAACCTCAAATAGGTAAGCTTATATCGGGTTATGCCAACGCCATCACGTTTTGGAGAATTGGGAGTAAACTGAAAGCTTTACACTTTAATAATCTTTGGTATGTATATTGTGGCTTGTATAATCCCATTTTGGGCAATCATCACAATTGAAATTGTATCTTTAACTCTTAACCCTATATTTCTGAATCTATTGTCGTCTCTGCCTCGCTTTGGATCGCTAATTCAAATTACGCTACTTTGATTATCTGTATGTGAAATGAATTTGAATCTAAATAAGGACACATGTGTGTTTTCATTTGGTTAACACCTGTGAACTCGGGATCGGAGTCTATGTACTCAGGTGCCGATTTTCGGGGCGTTACAAATATGAAGAATGTAACCAAGATGCTAATTACTAATGCAGCCACTTTTTCCCCGTCATACATAGGGGTATCATATGTTTGGGTACTCCTGCACACCATGGATCCCTGAACATGTTGGATTGAATTAGTGACTAAAGTAGGTGAATCAACCTCACCACAACTCTGAGTCACTAACCCACTACTCGTACATGCATGGTTAGAATTCCACCATGCAATCATATCATGGATTGATTTGAAGGATCGATGTCTGGCACTGTTGTATCCTTTTACATGCAACCGTGCCTCATTCCAAGACATATATATGCCAAGTCGATGACCATTGAGTATGACGTAATATTTACTTGAAATCATCTGCATTCACATAAACGACAAAAGGTTCAAAAAAATGCATGTTATACAAATCAAATATATGAAAGCATATAAAGCTAATGGCACCTGAAATTTAAATGGCATTCCAGTAGGACCCAAAACATACTGTCATGCATGTGGTATATTATATGAAGATAAAGTCATGAAATATGGACGATCACCAAAATCAACACAAATAAGTGTATAGTTATTACATATCCTTTAATCATATTATCCAAAATGTAGCGTAAATAAGGTTGTTGTATCCATCAATTAGAACCCCCACCAACATTACCATTCAAATTAGACAATATTTTTTTTCAACCAATCAACCCTCCGCTCTGGTCGAAGACTTACGAAAAAAGAAGCTAGCTTCTCATCTCTGCTCAGGAGTTGACCAACTTCAATGAACTCAACGTTAGTCAGTCCCTGAACCTCTTCAAGGATGTCCAAGACTTTGCTTGTGCAATTGACTTCTTTTCTAAGTCCAAAATTATGCATTGCCTCTGCCACACCATTTAAAGACATGCCAAGGACATCACAGGGACGAGATGGTCGCATCCGTTTCGTTATCGTACTCCCACCATGACTAGACTCAGATTTAGTCGCTCGGGTGGGAGTGTTGCGGAATGAACGATTTTCTGTAGCCCGATGACTGTCATTCGGAAAATGAAAATTTTCAGTCGAATCTCCGATATTTTCCTCGAAAATATCGATAGATGCATCGGTGTCATCATCCAGGTCCGTCCAAGCTTCATTCAAATCTCGTCGAATACGAGATGAAGAGGTGGCCATATTCCTGCTTCCTTGGGCATAGCGGCCTGTTGCATGGTCTAAACCTACGATCGTCGCTAAATCGTCCATTTGTTCTATCTACTTGCCACGTAATCTTTCTGCTCTCGGATGCGACTACATACAATGAAGGGATTTAGTAAGTAGATGCTACTTGTATACATATAAGTAAGAGAGATATATTATGTCAAATGAACTTCAACGTACTTAAAAGGGGGTTGTGAGCGATCCTTACCCTGAGGTACTCTTCCTAAATCTCGTCTGGTGCCGTGATAACCATACGCACACTATCTCACCCAAAACCACTTGTGGCCAACATGTCCTTTACATCGTTGTACTCTCTCTTGTAATACCGCAATCGGTTTTGCACATTTTGCCAGTTTATAAAAATTTCAATCCTCCTAAACACCTCTTCAGCGGCCACATGATATGCTTCTCTCTTAAATCCATTATCCGCCTTTCGGCCTAAAGCTATTTGCTCAAGTTGTTGAGATGTAGAGTTAAATCTGGGTTGCGCCGTCGACCAGTCGAGTGGACTGCTCGACCGGTCGAGGGGCCCACTCAACCAGTCATGGACCGGCTCGACTCGTTTTCCAGTGAGTTGGGATTTTGGATTTTCGAGGTGCTCGACCAGTCGTGGGATGTGCTCGACCGGTCGAATTTGCTGCTCGACTGGTTGAGGACTCTGCGCGACCAGTCGAGCTTACACAGTTTTGAGTCCAGATCTTATACGGACTGCGAAAATTTGAGTCAATTTTCGCATAGGTGTGAAAGGGAAGTTGCCTAAACTATAAATAGGGGTTCCTGAGGCTTTTCTAGGTATTATGAGAGTTATTCCAAGGTGTGGGCAAAGGATTTTCTATGTACTTCCAAGGGAGAGGTTAGTATATTGCCTTGTAATCTTCATTTTTCTTCATAGTGGAAGTTTGCATCCGTGGTTTTTTACCCATGTTTGGGGTTTTTCCACGTATATCTTATCTTGTGGTTTGTTTGGAATGCTTTGATTATTCTTCTAGTCTATATTTCTTTCTATTTATTATTTATGGGTGAGACCAGAGATTGGATCTCGGTTCACTGCGTTGTTGGCGTGCTGCGCAACAACTGGTATCAAATCTATTGGTTTAGTTCTATTGGAAGCGATAATTGAAGAAGGGAAGACTAGAATTGAGAAGTTTGATGGTTTAAACTTTGCCTTCTGGAAGATGCATATGGAGGATTATCTGTATCAGAAAGACCTCTATATTCCTCTAGGAGGACAAGAGAAGAAACTAGAAAAAATGACAGATGATGAATGATTTTTATTGGATCGAAAGGCTCTAGGAAAGATCCGACTCTCTTTGTTTAAGAGCATTTCCTTCAATATATCTAAGATGAAAACTATAAAAGAATTAATGGAAGCCTTAACCACCATGTATAAAAAACCCTCAGCATCCAACAAGGTTCATCTTCTGAAACAGCTATTCGACATGAAGATGTCAGATGGTGGGAGCGTGGCTGAACATCTAAACGAATATAATACAGTCACGAGCCAGTTAGAATCCGTTAGCATTGTTTTTGAGGATGAGGTCAGGGCGTTATTGATCTTGTCCAGTTTGCCAAACAGTTGGGATGGTTTGGTGATTGCTGCGAGCAATTCTTCAGGGTCGACAAAGCTGAAATTTGATAATGTGACTGATTTAATTCTCAACGAAGAATCTAAAAGAAAGGTATCAGGAGTTTTAGGGAAATCAGGGAATGCTCTAAACATTGAAGGAAGATGAAAATCACTGAATAAAGGAGGCAATAAACCTGGACGTTCTAAGTCGAGGAAGAAGTCTAAGGGACCGAAAGACAAAAATGGGTGTTGGTATTGAGGGAAGAAGGGGCACATGAAACGCGATTGCAGGGCGCTCAAGAAACAAGAAGGAAGCTCTTAAGGCGGGAAGGATTCAGTGAATCTGAGGAGAGTGACACAGAAGCGTTGATCTTGTCTCTTGATGCAAGGAATGAGTCTTGGGTCAGAGACTCAGGTGCTTCATTTCATGCCACTTCATGTAAGGAAGTTCTGCGTGATTATGTGTCAGGTGACTTCGGGAGCATCTACCTGGGTGATGATGAGTCACGCAGTATTGTTGGAAAGGGAGATGTTCATATAAATCAGAAAGACGGAACAACTTTGAAATTGAAAGATATTAGACATGTACCAAGTTTGAGACAAAACTTGATCTCAATGGGGCAGTTGGTCGATACCGGTTATGTGACGACATTCACCAGTGATTCCTGAAAGATCACAAAAGGGGCCTTGGTGATATCTTGAGGCAAGAAGGAAGGTACTTTGTACGTGACTTTAGGATCGTATAGTTCACTTGCAGTCGCATCAACTGGAGTGAATGGGCAGTTATGGCATCAGAGGCTGAGACATATTAGTGAGAAGGGGATGAAAGTGCTATTGTCAAAAGGGAATCTACTAGGGCTGAAGTCTATTGACTTGGAATTCTGCGAGGACTGCGTGTATGGTAAGCAAAATAGGGTAAGTTTCAAGAAGACAGGGCGTGCTCTAAAGACACATCTATTGGAGCTTGGACACACTGATGTGTGGGGACCGGCACAGGTATTATCTCTTGGTGGCTCACGTTATTTTGTTTCTTTTATTGATGATGCTAGTAGAAAACTGTGGGTTTATTTCTTAAAGCACAAATTTGATATATTTGATGTATTTAAAAAGTGAAAAGTAATGGTAAAAAATGAGACAGGTAAAACAGTAAAATGTCTCAGATCTAATAAAAGAGGAGAATACTATGATAAGAAATTTAAGGAGTATTGTGCAACAAATAGAATCAAACATCAGAAAACGATTTCAAGGACACTGCAACAGAATAGTGTGGTTGAGCACATTAACAAGACCATCTTTGAGCGCGCTAGGAGCATGAGGTTATATGCAGGGTTGCCTAAGACGTTTTAGGCAGATGCTGTCAATACTACCGCATATCTCATCAATAGAAGTCCCTCAACACCATTGGATGATGGGCT